>NC_072732.1:39712822-40012822 GCF_026930045.1 Uloborus diversus
ATCTTGGAAACATAAAATAAAATAAGTTTTAGAAATTAAATGCAAAATAAGGAAATAAACAATGGATTCAAAAAGCGTAACCGTGGAAACGCGAAAATAAAATGGTTGACAACTTGAATCAAAATGACATATTTCGAAATTGATTTAAAAACGCTTGTAACTTTTTTCCTTTGAAGATAGAAGCTTATTTTTGCGACCATAGGTCGACAGAGATCTGGAGTAAAAAATGTCGCTTTTTCCAATGGTGTCAAAAAGAAAACTGTGGGACAATTCCTTCACTTTTCTTGATAGATTTAATGAAGAAATTAGTGCCTAAATTTCAGCTAAACCTAAAAATGTTCGAGCTAAAAACGCAAATCACTCCCGCCGTAATTAAGTTAGAACATTGAAACAAATTGTTTAGTTCGCGGAAAATTCTACCCTTTTCAACGATACATAATATTAATATCTGCAAGTAATTTTTCACCCCTTTAATAGCCAATAATAGGCAATTTACGTGAAATTTGGGCCTAAATTGGAATAAAAAAAGAACTATTTATCGGATTTTTTCGAATTATAGCCTATGTTACTCAGCAAGAAAACACCTTTCATATAGTGAAGGAATTTTTCAAATAGGTGCAGTGGTTTCGGAGATTACCTCGAACATATAAACTCACAAAAATCCGCCCTCTCTCTTTATAATTTTAGTATAGATAACAATGTGAATACAAAATAAATTAGTTTCAAATTTCACTAGACATTTGTAAAAAAAATGTACACAACTTTCATGAACTTATGATGCTTTTGAGCAGTTACTTATTTATCCAATACAGTTGTGAACACACACACAATACTGTTTTATAATTAAAATTAACCATTTTTTCAAAGTAGCGTAATGAAGCTAAAATTACAACAAATTAAAAAAAAATAGGATGAAAAGCACGAAAATCATCTTATTTGCAAACATCTTGTCACGCAATAATAAAATCAAGAGTTTTATCAATTGAATTGAATTAAAAAGAAGGAAGAAAAATGTAAGTATCAGTGTCGTTATAAAAAAGAAAACTTATCTCATATGTTTTCAAAACCCGAAAAATCAAATGCAACCAATTCGTTTGTTGTAGTTCTTTAAGTTCAGCTCAACTCATCTGGATGCATGCAACTTAACACATTCATTCTCATTTGTCAATTTTTCAGGAAAAATAGGTTGATTAAGCATGTTACTTTTTCGCTTTAGAAAACTTATTTCAAACTCTCGGAATCCAACTTAGCATTCTATCCGCTAATGGGTCTACATAATGGGCAACTTACTTTTTTATTGTAAATCTAACTATAACAAAATCATTTTTTTTCTTTCAAACAAAGATTTGACATCTATTTCAACTTGTTCAAGCTCATTCGGTTTATCAGAACATTTTTTATCAGTAGAGTTAATTTATGTTTAGATGTTTGAGGTGTTCTGTATGTTACAAGTGCGAACTAATTATTTAATCGTTTAGCATATTTACTACAGTGATTTATTAAATCTATCACTCACTATGATAAATTTTATTATGTTAACATGGTTTTGAATGTTTAAAGTTAATTTCACCTAAGTAAACAACATTTATATTGTTTTCATTGTGTTTATATTGTCATATGGAGACTTGATCCCTGGGATCATGTATCCCTCCAAACGAAGGAATCAAGTATCCCTAATATGCGATTTTTCCAAACATATTTATTCTATTATTAACAATCAGTGGCAATTTACTAAAAATATGTCTCAATTATTTAAGACTGTCTATACTTTAGCATTATACTTCCGATTTTTTTTTAAGTTGTATTTAACGGATAATGTAAACTTCGGAATTCTTTCCTAAAAAAACGTTTCCGTTGACACATTCAGCCAATCATTTCTTGAGCTAAAACAAAATGGCTGAAAAAAAACAAAATATTGCCAGTTTTTATGTACAAGTATAACTTTAATATAATTTTCAGGTTTCAAATCTCTACTTAATGATTTTGGTACATTTTTGGCTATAGGATCATGTATCCCTAGGGATCAAGTATCCCCAGTCTCCCCTAAATATTTCCCATTGACTAATGACCTTAAAACATTGTATTTAGGTGAAATATGTGGCAAAGAATCATCTGGTGACCGTAACTTAATTTTGATAAAAAGTGCAGATGCGACTTTTGTGCTTAGCACAACAGTACAGTAGTAATTAATTCCATTAAAAAAATTTAAACACTTCTTAAAAATGAAATAGAAAATTGGCAAGGAAAAAAGAGATGTGTGCTATTTGAACACTTAGAATGTTTGACATTTTGAATTGAAGCATATAAAAAAATTAAGTCAATTCCTACTTAGATCATCAAAGAAAAATTTTATTTCAGTTACTTTTTACTAAATATCTACAATTGATATAAATATGTATTTACATGTAACAGAATTACAATATTTAGTGACAAAATAGAAATTAAATATGATTTATGAATTAATATTTTAAAAAACTGCATTAACATCAAGTGTACTACAACAACAAGTTTTAAAAAAGGTATATGAACTTGTGTGAATAAATAAAAAGTATTTTATTAACGATTGAAATTTTGAACAAGATGTCTAAATATTTAGTATAGGGTGAGTATGCACTAATAGTAGGAACTGAAAAAGAAAAAAACATTAAACTGAATTTTAGTTGCTTCCCCCCCCCCCCCCTTCCCGATTTTCCGCAAAGCCAAATTTTTATTTCAGATACAAAGCATGGAAATGCGCTTGATTGAACTTTTGAGGCATATTTCTGACTTTTAATGAGTGAAACACACTTGCAGGGACGTAAACAATATTTCTGTTTTAAACCATTTTAAATTCAGTGAAAGATACAACTTAAATTTAACATAAATATTAAGAAACTAGAAAATCGCCCGTCACGGTGATGATGATAGATATGACGGGTGAAAATTGTTTCAACATTTGAATGAAGCAATTGCCTGCTTGGTGATATTTTGATAGTTGAAATTTTAACTCTAACACCAGTGGATTAACACTAAACTCCAGAAGATAGCGTTCATTGTTGACCATATTTTCGTTTCTTCTGTCCCTTGAAATGACAGTCTTATCAGTGAAACAGTTTTTGTTATCGGATCCAGTTCAGCCTTGTCACAATGAAGCCTTTCCCTGCATTTTAAACATTACCAAAACAAATTATCAAATTATCATGCGGGTGACGCGAGTTTCATTGTTGATGACGTCAGGAGCGTTGCTCGATCCTTGGCTATTATATATATGAAGATACTGCCTGGGAGGATTAACTCACGGAAATATTGAAGCTTTTATTTCTTTATGATGCATTAGGATCAGAACCTTTATGCACGCGTTTGACATTTGTTCTTATGTATTTTCATTTTATGCCCGGAATTTTAAAGTTTAATTTTCTTTATTTGAATTTTAGTAACCATTATGCATCACAATATGAAATATTACTTTTCTAAAAAAGAAATTCTGCTTTCAAATTAATGATTTTTGCGGGCTGCGGCATGACCGTACAGTTACACCTGCATCACACAAATTATTTTTTTAAGAACAAAATATTTTTTTCAGAAAGTAGATACTTTATAGTAGAATACATAATGGTTATTAAAAATTAAATAATAGGAATTGAACTTTAAAATTACTCGAATTAAGTGAAAATATATAATTAAAAGTGTCAGACTCGTGCAAATGAACTGAGCAGAGCAAGAAAAACTCCTACTCTGTATCTAAAGATGCAACCAATGATATTTATAGTATGAACCAAATATTTTAAAGGATATGCAATAGAAAATAACTTGGAAGTAAGAAAAATAATTTCCTTAGTCTTAAAAATAACTGAGTTAGAAAATTTACCACTAATTGCGTCTTATTTTTAGAGTGTGTAAAAATTTCCTATTCATTTATATCATGTTTTCGATGAATTCATGCTTAAAGTATTTTAAGCATATTTACAACCCATTTTTTCTCCAAATGGTAACTTGAATGTTTTAATTATGTAATTCTATTAATTAAAGGAACAGGTATTTTAATTGATCATCATTAATAATATCACTTCGAGGGTTTTTTTTTTTTTTTTTAATTTCTTTTTCTTTTGGCTCAGAACATTTAAATAGCCCAAAAAAAATTTTTATCTCTATCTCTCTCTCTTATTTCTCCATTCCATTGCATATGCTCCTGATCATTTACCAATCAGCTGCTTCCTTAACACCCATCATTATTACATGCACGCAATCACAGACACTTTAGTTTTATTGATATATTTCGTACATTATTCAGTCCTTTCATTTTCCTGTCAACGAGCTTGATACAAGCTTCCTAAATCACGTGACACAACGTCATCTCATCGTTGCATGGCAACTGGTGTTCACTAAATGTCCGCGAAAGCTAACTTTAGTCAATAATCAGTTCTTTGATTCAACCAAGTGCAAGCAAGCTTTATACCTGCCTTTTACGTATCTGGTAAGTTAATGTGATCAAAGTCATAGTTATTTTTGAACACTTACTTAGTCTATTTTATTGTAGAGTTCGATTTTCAATTTAAAACTTGTTATTAGTAAATAAATTTACAGCTCAGTCATTTTGTTTTCGTAACTAGATACACAGCCTGTTGATAAAACAACTTGTGTCACTACTTGGCTAAATGAAAATCTTTACGAGAGAAAAAATCGTTTCATGCTGCAAAACAAAGCTGCGTTGGAGTTTAAATGTTTAAAACCTTCAGTAATTTAATTTACAGCGTGGGTAACTTTTTAAATTATCTGTTTAGATTAGAGAAATGTCCTCTTTCTTTTTTGTAGTATGTAATTTAGTATGTATATTTTTCATAGGTAGTAGAACGCAAGTATTTAACTATGATATTGAGTTTCAATATTTTTCAATTTCAGGACACTTAATAAACTATGTCGTGTTTCAGTAATTCTAGTCTCTTCTCCCACTCGTTCTCCCAAATAAAGGTAGAAAAAGGGGTGGACTTTTCCTTTTCAACAGAAATGAAATCTTTAAAAAAACAATTTAAACCCCACTGCTCTCAGAATATTACGTAAATAGAAATTTGAAACTTTTAAATGAAATAACAAGAAGCAAAGGAAAAGAAGTTTTTACTGGCTTATTTCACAAGTTGTTCATTTCATTTGCTTATCTCACATTTTGTTCGTCATAATTCATGACATATTTCTCAAGCAAAATATCTCAAATTTCCTTGAAACTTCTTTTCCGTAAAAGGATTGCTTTATAGATGAACGAAATGGTAATAAAGATATTAGATTTATTTATTTAAGAATAAGTAATGGAAATATAGGTTACAAATATTTGAAAAAAAAAGTGTAAATAGTAAGCAATGTGCAAAAAAAAAAAAAAAAAAACTCTGTGGATGCACTATACCAAACAGCCTGATTATCACATCTAGAGACTGCAGTTTCTTTCTTATAAGAACTCATCAGTCTAGATTAGTGAATAATCCAGCTGAAGGCAGATATCATCCCAGCCTTAGCCCTGGCTTCGGTGCTGTAACTGCTAAGTAACTCCTCTGTAAGTCAACAAAAATAAAGAAAACTATTCAGATACCGTTTTATTTCAATTAGGAAATTTTTCAATTAAACTACATTGTTTTTGTGGATAAGCACAATATACGAGGTAAAGTCAGCACCCAATGTCGAAGCTTTTTCAGATTGGAACCAAACTTGAAAAGCTCAGACCATTCCAACTATGTATCTGAAGACACCGGGTCATATTGAACATTTTAAAAAAATGAACTGCCTGTTTTGAACTGTGCACAGGAAAAATAACTCTACATTTGAGAATAACACAGATTTTTTTTTCCTCTTACGAATCTTCATTAGGGATGCATTTAAAAACTGTCATAATAACGTTGTTAAGATGGCGTACATAAAACTTTAAACGATTTTCATTACAATTGTTTTACTTTTAGACTTTACATTAGGCTGAATCTGTTATTAGAAAACTACTGGTAGGCAAGCCTACGCAAAGTACAAAATCATTGTAACAAAAATAACTACTTTCCTAAATGGTATTTTTATTTAATTTATAAAGGTTTTTTTTTTTTCTTTTCTTGAGAAAATATCTTTTGTATGAGCGATTTATGACCAGAACCTACCTTTGACAGTGGCAACCATAAGAAGCTCGTTATTTTTATTTAAAATCTTGTCAAGAGTTATAAAGTTTCACTATTATTTCAGGCGTGTTGATATCGGAAAATATATGGTGTTATTATTATTGGAATGAACTGCTGTGGAATGAATGGGTACAAAACAGAAATTTTTCAAATAATTATCAAACTGTTTAAGTTTGAAATTTAAGAGTCAACGTAAAATAATTTAGTTTTGAGATTTGAATGAAATATTCCGCCTTTCCGATTTTTATTATTAAACTGGCTTATTTCAGGCCAATAAAACTACTGTTTGAAAGTCTGTTTCTGTACTTGCATATTACCCCATGGAGTAGGGTGACGGTTTAAATTTCAGAGTGAAAACATGAGTCTAAAAAATAGCATTTCTCAATGGTGTTTTTTTTTTGGGGGGGGGGGGGGATTCGCCGTAACTTCCTTAAATCTTGAACAAACTAGAAAGTAAGGCATTATTTTAAAGATTTGTTCCCTCTGTCAGCGAAATAAAACAAACAATTCGCATTTTGGCTGCAAAAAAGGACCCTCAAAAAAGCGCATTTTCGATGAATTCGTTTAGTCGTTCCATTTGCTTTGTTAAAAGACAGATCTAAGCTGCCATCTTGGGAAAAGCAATAATACTAAAAGTATTTTAGCTGCGGGAAAGTTTGTCCGTTTGGTCTTTAAGAAAGTGTTGTTGATTTGTAAATAGGTTCATCAAATGTTAAAACTCCCATTGTATTTTTGTATGCGTTATACACATTTCAAAAACTAATCTACCTCTGAGTAAAAGCCAACATCCATTCAATACTTCTTTGCCACATTTACATTGATGTCGTTCTTACTCCAAGTGCACACTGCGACCTTGGAGTATATGCGCTTGGAGTTGTTCAAGCGCTAATATTCCGGATCAGCTAATTTAATTTCCTTTTTTTCACAAAAAATATATAGAAATGGCAGTATTATAAAATTTACTTAATAAAATAAAGTGCAATTAATTTCATTGAACTTGAAGGGATATTGCTGAGAGATTAGATCAAATGCTTCCTTATCTTTTACAGGCTACAGATACCAGAAAAAAGTCCACTCTGGATTCTAGAATGCAATTTTCGCCTTCTTTATCCAGAGCATCTGTAAAATCTATATCGTCTAATTACACTGTAGAAGAATTGCAAGGTAAAAATCTTATTATTATTTTTCGGGTTTTTTTTTTGTTTTTTTTTTTTCAAAAAAAAAATGATATGTTTTATTTTATAAATGCTTCGTCTACAGTATAAAATTATATTTATGTGTGTCTATGTATTTTACGATGTGTTTTCTATTTTATAGTAGACTTGAGGTTAATACCCATAGATTTTTTTATACAGTTTGGGCTTCGCCATTAGCAGTTTTCGATAGATTCATTTAGGGTAACTTAAAGTCATGCGGACTAACATTGCATAACATTTTATTTTTAGTTCATTCGACGACAGAAATAAAAATAATCATAATAAATTTGAATTTTGTCATCTTGAATTCAAATTATTTTTTTCGCAATCACGAGTGTGTGTGTGTGTAGGCGTGTGCGTTTGTGTCTATGCGTAGGCGTGCGTGTGTGGATATGTGTGTGTATGTAGGCGTGCGCGTGTGTGTGTGCGTGTGTGTGTGTGTGTGTGTGTGTGTGTGTGTGTTGGCGTGCGACATTTAGCTTAACTTAATGAAAAATAATAGATGATCAATTTGTCGCCAATATGCTATGTTAATTTGCTCGGTATTGTTGCAGAGGAAGTAAGTCCATCAATGGTGGTAAAAATAAAATCAAAAGACATCAAAACGGTCAAGTGAGAACAATAAGCAATCCTTGATTGCTTAATAAAGTAATAAAAAGAACATCCGATTCAAAAAATAATCCCATTTCGAAAGATAAAAAAAAGAAAAAAAGACAAATGAAACCAGTCCTACGAATCCAACCTGAGCATTAGTTTTAATGTTGACATCTTGAACTAAAACTATGTTTCGCAATCACGAATTGCGGTTGGACCCTACTCGATAGGTTTCTTGTTTCTACGATTAACTCCTATAAATCATAATTGTGAAAAACATAATTTGAATTCAAGATGTCAAAATTTAAATTAATACCAGGGGCTGGATGTTATCTAAATATAATTGTGAAAAGTCGAGACTATCAGGTATAAATAAAGTCGATTCCGGGGGGCATAGACAAATACGTGTAGTTCACCCCCGCCACCACCCAGGAGGAGATTCGCGGAGACCGGTTGACTTCTAAAAGGATATGAGATCGACTACAGTCATGGAAAAACAATAAGCAGTCACAATTGCTTATTATGAACCCAAAAAAAAAATGGAATCCCCAGTATCACACTCTTATGTGTAATTTATCAAATAGATTTTTTACTTTTTATTTTAAAAAGAAAAGTTGGCAATATGGTACACAGCTGATTGCGTCATTCAATCATTCTAAAGTAACTGTTTGGAGTCAATTTTTGTTGAAACGCGCTTCCTGTGTTGTAATATTTTAAGCAACATTATAAAGCATAGAAATTTTGTAATGTTAAGTAAACATATGGAAATTTGAGCCGTGCAGGTTAACTTTGACTTTTAAAATTTTGTAGTATATTTGACTTAAAAAAAGAAACTAGGAGGTCCAGTGCTAGCTGCCCTCACTTGGCAAAGTTATAATAATATGTTTTCTTACTCTTTATCTTGCAAAAGTTGCTAAATTAGGCGCAGTTCACGGCTCCATTCAATAAATCTGAAGTTACTATTTGGAAGCATTTTTGAATGCTGTTGAAATCGCTGTTATTATAGGGTCATTCCATGTGCATTTTGAGTAGTTTTGTCACAAGACTTTATTTCATAAATATAAATAGTACAAGCTCGAGATTTTATTTTTGATAACAACAGTAAAGATTTGTCATAAGAACTATGTAAAAAATTAAAAGTTAGTCAGATTGAAGAAAATAATTGAATGACATGCAATAAAAAAAATGCACGTGACGGAAAGGGACCCATAACAGTCCAGTTCCGTCACAGGCATTTTATTGCGCATTCATCCATTATTTTATTTAAAAACGATAAGTTTAATGTTCTACGAGGTTCTTATGAGAAATCCTTACTGTTGCCAGCAAAAATAAAATTTCTAATTATAGAACAAAATACTATACTGAAAAATGAGCCGTTCCACCAAATGAAACGGCCCCATATGCAATTAGTAACTGCAATACCAGACCAAGAAAGCAATACCGATATTCGATATTTTTTTAAATAAACATACTGGGATACAGGTATAAGAAATTTCTCAAAAAATTATCAAAAGCACATTGTATTATTGCCGTATTTCATAATTTTGTTCAAAAAGTGCAATATTTATGAAAATTAATTGTGAAAAGTGTAAATTAAAAGAACACATGTCGTAATAAAAAAAAAATTTAGAAACATAATGCATCTATTGAGTTGTCACTAAGCCTGGAACTCATTTCAGTGTATAAATTTCCTGCAGTTGAAAATATTGTTTCTGAATACAGGCAGGTCGGTGGTACTCTTAATAATGCGCGATACACCTCCTCTAATTTCCTCGAAGTCCTTCATCATCAAATAATTCGGTCTCTTGCGTGCTGGTTTAGGATTTTTTCTTTCCTTTTTTGTGTCAGTGTGTGTGTTTCTTTGTGTTGTACGTAGTCCCCCCCCCCAACCCAAATTTATAGCTAGTTGTAATTTCTCTTCGAGTGATTATTTTTTCCATCATTAGTATCATCGTCAACGATTTCCTCTTGATGAGAACAGGTTTGTGCTTGCTTTTTTAGCCCTTTGGTTTAAAATTTATAATAAACTCAACTTTTTTTTTTTTTGTTAAATTCTTTTATTTGTTTCCATTTCAAAATTCTTTATAATTACGTAAATATCTGAAAATACTTTCCAGTGGATTATTCCTTTCCCCCATGCCACGTTTTAAGGCCCTATATAATTGCTAAGTATTGTCTCGCCGAGCATACAACTAAATAACGAGACATGACAGCATACCAATTCCGGCGACAACAAATTACCATTTGTTATAGTAACAAGAAAATGTTTTTCTAAAAATTCAGTACAGTTGAGACACAAATAGAAAATGATATATGTAACATACAGTATTGCTTCAATATGTATTTGGAATAAATTATTCACAGCACAAATACATTCATTAACAAATACAGTATGAAACTTTTACAAAAGGGAACCAAGGAAATGGAAAAAAATGAAAACATGGTACACATAAACGCTCGAAAATGCGATTCATCACACCATTTAGAGATGAAAATATCATTTTGTTATTTTTCGGCTACTTTTACTCATGGATATTCTGCTAAATTCGTGCTTTTCAAGCCAAATTTTACATCAATAGTTTGATTTTGGTAGTCTCATTGAAGATAAATATACCTTTAAAATTACAGTAGACATTTAATAAGTTAAATTGAAAATTCTTTAACTAAAAACATTTTATTATTTTCATCTAATATCGAAAATACAGTGAAACCTGTATAAGTTAACAACTTGCGGTGCAGTACTTTGGAAGTCAGCTTAGACAGGTGGTCAAGTTATACAGGGTGGTAATAATGTTTTTTTTTCCGCCATGCATCTTTTAACTAATTGAAATGCTTCAAACTTACTTTCATTGTTTAGCATTACTTTAAAACAATAAATAAAAATGATATTTAAACACTTTTGGAGATTATTTACCAGAATGACGCACAAAGCATCGTACAAATTTAAAATTTCTGTAAACCGTTCAAAATAAATATGGCTAATTGTTTATGAAAAACTACTAATTGGATAGTTATAATTCCTAAAAAATTCATGACCAGTCAAAAATTACTTAATTCTTCCTTTAAATTTTTTCTTATACATTTCTAACTAACTATGGTAATCTACTTTTCAAAAAAAATAACTCCTTATTGAAGTTTGGCGCATTTTCGGAGACTTTACATTAGCCCAATGTTTTTCGATGGAAACATAAATATCCATAGGTTTTTCAAAAATGTCTAATCGCCTATTGAGTACAATAAGGTACACTAAATGAACGATAGCTATCAACCAAGCTAATAATTTATTCAAAATAAATTTCATAATTACTTCCTTAATTTCGAATGGTTGTTTCCTTCGGTCAAAAGTACCACTTTTAGTCCCTGAAATTGATAGAATATGCAAAACAAAATGACGTGGAACCAGGAAAAACTTTTATTTTCCCAACGGTTATTTTTTATTCAATTTTTTAATGCCCGGTTTTGGAAGTAAGGCGTGGTCTTTTTGACGTCACAAGTGACGTATTTTGGCGCGCTACTCCGTTGCTATCTTTAGGGCTCCTTATGGCTAGCTTTAGGATAAATGCGTTTGAAGTTAAGAGTTAAAATTTCAACTATCAAAATATCCCCAAGCAGGCAATTGCTTATTTCAAATGTAGATGCAATTTTCACCTGTCATACTTTGACGGGCGATTTTCTAGTATGAAAATAATCCCAAAATCATCAAAATTTCGAACTGTGTTAACCAGGTGGTAATACGAGTGCAGTATTTTTAAAATAGCGACAAAAGAAGAAAAGCGCGGGGGGGGGGTCTTCTTTTTCGTTTATACATTATTTCGTGTTTTACAATATGCGTGATGTTCAACTGCTCTAGCAGTGCTTTTGGAGCATATTAATGACCTTCTTGATGTACCATTACTCAGTGGCGCACACAAAGGGAGGATTACGGGTTCTGCACCCCTCCTATCACCCTAGAGTTTTTTCGATTGACTATAATCCTATGCATGTAGTACGCAAAATAATTCCAAGCAAGGGTAACAATAAATTCATATTTAATAAATAAAAAAATTAAATTTATTTTCTCTCTTTCTTTCCCAGCAAAATCGAACTGTATGTGAACATAAGTTGTTCGATATTGATGATTTTGCTTCGTTGTTTTTGTTTTTAATTATGAGAAAGATAAATACATCCATTCTTGTGATTTCTGGTGTTTAATTAGGTACTTGTTATTAATAAAATTATTTCATTAACTAATGTCAGGTAATTAATTATTCAGTATTTTTTTTAATGTTCTTTGTTCCCGACAATCGATAAAATCAAAAAAATGTGTTTGGATGCATCTTGGAGTATGATATGAGAATGGAGTACCTTCAATCCTGGACCCCCCCCCCCCCCTGCCTCTTTGAAAAATTCCTGTCTGCGCCACTGCCCTTATACTACCAAAAGCGTTACAAAAACTCATAAGGCAGCATGCATTCGTCAGTGATGACCATTACCAGGACAACGTTGAGAAATGTGTATGGTGAGGTAATGTTCATCACTGTCGCTTGTATAAACGCTTTTAGTGTTAGAGGGATGCATAAAGATGGTCATTAATTCATACTGGACGTTTAATCTCGGATATCACAAATTTGCCATTTCAACTGTGCTTGCGCACAGACTAAGCGTATTTCAAAAATCGCGCTTAAATTAATTACAAACATTTTAAACTCATTAACAAATATGAGATAGCAGCAGATAAAAATCATCAACTAATAATAGACTCTTATTATTAATCTATGATAAAAATTAGAAATCACAAAGCTTTCTCTGATTTAGTTTTAGGCTTTGGTAAAGATTGAGTTTTGCGTCTTAATTATTAATGGATTCCGAACCTAATTTTTCTGTCAAAAGGCCCTTTTCTGAGCCAAAATCGCTGTGAAAATATTTTAATGGCATTCATTAATTTATTGGGACTCTAGCTCGGCCTAAATATAAACAAGCAACACGGAATCTTAAAACAGAAAGCCCAAAAAAGCCAAGTCCGCGCACAAGCGCAGTTGAAATGGTAAATTTGTGATATCCGCGATTTAACGTTTAGTTTCATTTATGCCCTTCTAGCAGAGCAGATGAATATGACGTATATTGTAACACACACACACACACAAGAAAAAATCGCTTTTCTTGTTTTGTCGCCATTTTAAAAATACTTCACCTCGTTAATACAACTCCAAATCTTGATGAGTTTGCGGTTATTTTCTTATATTCATCATCATTGTACATAAAAAAAATTATAGGGTATGTATAGCATTTTTTAGGGTATGTCATTAAAAAAAATTTATTTTGAACTTTGACTTGGTACATAAAGATGGTCATTAATTTATGCCCCTGAAGCAGAGCAGATAAATATGATGTAAATTGTAACACAAAAAACCCCACTTTTCCTGTTTTGTCGTCATTTTTAAAATACTTCACCTCGTTAATACAATTCCAAATCTTGATGAGTTTGTAGTTATTTTCGTATATTCATCATCATTGTACGTTGAGGTATGTCATAAAAAACATTTTTTTTTTTTTTTTTTGAGCAATCACGATTGCTTGTTGTTTTCACTTGATTGTTTTTGGCGTTACGCTGATTTTATTCCTCCCCCCCCCCGCCTCCCTCTACAGCACCACCGTCGACCGGCTTCACGATGCTGCTCCTCTAGCGAAAACAGTCTCCAGGTTGCGTCCATATCCTACACGCATGCATACACACAGGAATGCCTACACACACACACACACACACACACACACATACACATACCCACACACATATCCACACGCACACATACACACATATACACATACCTATACACTCATGCCTGCACACAGACACAAAAACACGCCTAGACACACACATACACTCACACACACACGCCTGCACACAAACACACAAGCCTACACACAGACACACACACCTACACATACGCCCTGCACACAAACACACACACCTACACACACGTACACTGACACACAAACACACACATACATATATATATACACACACATACCCACATACACACACACATGCCTGCACACAGACACAAACACACACGCCTACATACACACATACGTACACACACACATACACACATGCGTGCACACACGCAAAAAAAACACGTGATTGCGAAAAACATAATTTGAATTCAAGATGTCAAAATTCAAATTCATTTTTTTTTTTTTTAACTTTGACTTGTACATTTAGGGTGCACTGTATTTGCACCCAAGAGATTCATTTCTAGTATTATTTTTAAAAAATATAAAGGTTTAGCTACCGGGAAACGAGTTTAAAGGTTTGAAAAAAAAGGCAAAAAATGGCGATTTCCAAATTTTTTTGTGAAAATTCAAATACTTAAAATTCTTGTTCAAAAACCACTCAAATTCTTCCTTTCAACACTCTTTTTACATATCTTTATTATTAATTACATTCCTTTACAATTTTTACTGCGCGAATAAACCGTACATTTTCGTGAAATTAACCAAAAATCGATTTTTTTTTTACCATTTTTCATACATTGTCATATTTCTCCTTTGTGGTCCAGTATATATTTTTTCTTAATAAATGTGCACTGTAAATCTCTTTGTTGGAAATACAAATATATTTTATTGCATCAATAAAGGTCATTACAAGACTTACATTTACAATTGCTGCTCGATTTTAGACGAATTTCAATCTTTGAACCAGGGTATGAAGTTGCACTAATGATTCAGTTTTTGCATTATGATCGTAAGTATAAAGTCGCTCTTCCATCTCTTGCGCCTACCTGATCTTTTGCCTCGTATACCTTTCTCCGATTCAACTGCTTTACATTTTGACTGTCGCCCACTACCATGACCAATAACAAGTTCTTCAAATTGGCATAGTAGCCATTTCACACTCCGGCTCCTGACAGGGTAATGAAACTGGTTAAAGAGTAAGTAAATTGGTTAAATTGATATTTAGAGAAGATTTATAAGAAAAACATTATAATCGTTATTATCAGTGCTAAAACTGACTCAAAATATAGCTTCAAATCTGTACTCAAAAGCAGAAACGTGTTTAAAGTCATGTAGTAATCGTAAATGCGTAAATAACTTGGCTGGGTGGATGGGAAGAACAGGATGGAACTCGAAATGCAGCCACCTCCTTGTAGTGGTGAAGTTGTTTATGTACTTGAAATATAATTGCATTTCCAACAAAGAGCTGCATTTATAGCGAAAACAATTATAGCTAGACTATAAAAAATATATTGCAATATGCAGAAAAAACTAAAAAAAATCGGTTTTGGTTAATTTCACGAATTTTTACGGTTTATGCACGAACTAAAAACTGTAAAGGAAGGCAACTAATCATAAAGACATGCAAGAAGCATTTGAATGGTATTGGAACAAAAATTTTATGCATTTGTATTTTATGTATTTGTATTTGGACTTTTTGAAAGAAACCCCAGAATTTTTGCAAATTATGTTTTCCGAGTAGCTAAATTTGCTTTCTCAAAACTTTTTTTTTCTACCTATCAACTCAAAATAAGTAAACGCACAGGAAAATGTACGTTCCAAGTCGAAAATATTCATGCATTTTTATGTCATACCCTACGACAGTCAAAATACAAAGGAGTTGAATTAGAGAATGGCATTAGGAATAGATGCAAAAGACGCAAGTGATGGATTTATGAGAACAACTTGATCCTTACGATCATAGTGCCGAAACTGAATCATAAGTACAACTTCATACCCTGATCAAAACATTGAAATTCGTTTAAAATCGTACATAAAGTGTAAATGTAAGTCTTGTAATGACTATCCTTCTTGGTTGGGTGGATGGGAAGGGCAGAGTGGAGCTTCAAGAGTACCCAGTTCCTTATGGTGGTTTCTCGGGTGTTTATGCAATAAAATATATATGCATTTCCAACAAAAAGATGCACAGTGCGCATTTGTTGCGAAAGAAAATATACTGGACCATAAAAGGCAAATTATTGCAATGTACAAAAAATAGTACAAAAATCGATTTTCGGTTAATTTCACGAAAATGTACGGTTTATTCGCGCATAAAAACTGTAAAGGAATGTAGTTAATCATAAAGATATCTGAAAAGAGTTAAAAGGAAACATTTGAATGGTTTTAGAGCAAGAATTTTAAACCTTTGTATTTTCATTAAAAAAATTGGAAATTGTCATTTTTTGCTTTTTTTCAAACCTTTAAACTCGTTCACCGGTAGCTAAACCTTAATATTTTTCAAAAAAAAAAAAACTAGAAATGAATTTCTTGGGTGCAAATACAGTGCACCCTAAATGTGCAAGTCAAAGTTCAAAAAAAAGTATTACATACCCTATTGTAAATGCAATACTTTTGTAAGCATTTCGAAAATGAATGAATCATTTGTAGTAACCCTGTACTTTGGATATACCACTCTCAGACATAGAATCTTCACTTTCTCCGATCGTAAGATATATTTCTTCATTTACAATTATCCGTTGCTCTGTGGGTCAGAAATTCATGTTCCAATCTCACGAAATTTTCGTCAATTTTACTCGGAGAGTTTTTTTTTTTTTTTTTTCAAAGCAATTCTTTATATACGAAGTTAATTTCGTAAAATTTGAGCATGCGTTACTGAGTGTTAAAGAAAAGTAATAAATCTGAAACTTTTTTTTTTTTTTTTTTTTTTTTTTTTTGATGTATTATTTTCTTAAGTTGAACTCTTTATGTCATTTCAGAAAAAATTGGAGAGTTGAGAAAGCAACACACGCAAAACGTCGGAGAATTCTTAAAAGTCACCACTTTACAAAGAGAAAGGATGATTCAAGGACTGGAAGAAAAATTAGCAGCACGAAGAGACAAAAGAGAAAGAAAAATTGAACAATTCCCACCCGTTTCAATATAAATGAAACACAGAAACTATACCAACTGTATTTGAACTGATGACTGAAATTGTCTTTTAAAGACTGCTAAGATAAGAGTTCGAAGAATGCATGCAATTTGTGCCAGTCTCTTGGTGGAAGAGTTAAAAAGTGTTTCATGTCAAATATGAAATTAGAATAATTTTTTTATATGAAATATAGTTAATTTCCTTTTGTAAAGCTTCCAGGCAATAAAGCCTAAGCCACATGAAGCAGTTTTTTTTCACTCGTATTACCACATCCAACTTGAGTGACAAACGGTATTGAAACAGTATATAAGTTATATTTTGTTTTTTACTCTTTTTTTTCTCTTTCAGTGCCCTGTTGCTAAAAATTGAAGTACTTCATTAAAGAAACATTTGATTAAGTGTGGCATCAAAACTTATAAATGAACAGACAACTAAAATCGCATTTTTTTTAATACAGTTAAGAACTATTTGATCTCCGGTGCAACAGAAACATAACTCAAACAAAATGAAAATTGGCACTAAAAACAGAATTTAATTTGTTTTTCTGAGTTCTGCTTCGTGTGCTAAAGTCATGCATTTATTTGAGTTAATTTACGACTACCAAAAAACAACTCATTACCCGCTCTCATTGGAGTTCGTTTCCGTACCAAATTTTAGTACTTTTTGAGTTAAATCACTCGCAAAAAAGTGTACAAAAACATATCTAAAAATTATTTAAAAGTAGTATTTGAAAATGAATTTAGAATGAGAATACAAGAGAGGAATAATCTAAAACACATTAAAACAAACACATATACAACAGTACTTTTTGAGTTAAATCAGTACTGTTGTTCAGTACTGTGTTACAAGACTTTGTGTAACTAATGGACTTTTCTGATGAAATGCTTTGTATAAAAATTAAACATTAAATTTTAAATTTCAATGATATTGGTTTTGTCAACGTTTGAAGAGTAAAAATAAGAACTTTGTTGTTTTGACTAGCTTGGAATTTATTTTTAAAAAATCTGTCGTGTTATACCTATATCAGAAAAGTGCCATCCTTAACACACTTATACGGGCTTTTGTAAGCATTCAAGGCTTGTACAAAAATTTTATCGCTGAAATTTATTTTTTCACCTAAATACAATACGTTTTGCAAAATCATAACTTCGAAAAGATTTACGATGCATTAAGAATTTGAGTTTTAAAAGTTTTTTTTTTTTTTTTTTTTTTTTTTTCAACAGCTTATTAAGTTTGAATTTTGGAAGTCTAATATTCGAGAAAGTTTTTCTTCCAAACGTTTTTAATAATTAATTTATCGATTGCAATGGGGTCGTTTCCAAAATTTTAAAAGTATTTTTTTCGGAAAGAGCATGCTTAAAAATATAGAATCTGACCATTTTTAAAATAATTTGTTTAAGTTTAATATTTAAAAACAAAATACTCAAATCGGTGCGTTTTCATTGTTTACGCTTCTGTCCGATGACGTCACAAATTATGAAATGCCATTCAGTGTTGCCATTCGCGGTCCAAAATATTTAATTCGCATCTTTACTCACGTGTATTGGCAACGATATGGTTGGTAGCAAGCGAAGATCGCAATTTTAATTCGCTGCTTGATTATCATAACGTGGAAACGTAGTAGAAAGATGCGGCAAAGTGCATCATTTGTAACGTCATAAAGACCACGCCTTGTTTGAAAAATCGGACATGTAAAAAAATTAATTTAAAAAAAAACTGTTGGGAAAACAAAAGTATTTTCTGGGTTCATGTTTTTTTTTTTTGTTTTTTTTTGTTTTTTTTTTGCTCATTCTATTCATTTTAATGACTAAAAGTAGTACTTTTTACTAAAGAAAACCACCCCATTGTTTGATAACCAAGTCTTCCGTAGAATTTTTTTTTTTATGTTGATTTTTTTATTTTTTTACGGAAAACATTCTTTTTTGACACATGTTGTGAATGTTTGTGAAATGTGAATGTGCTTTTATAAAAATGTTTTACTGAATCACTACTACAGCATTAAACCTTTCAATTCTTGGGGATAAACAGCACACTATATGTGAGATTCTTTTTCGATTGAAATAGGACAGCGGTTCCGAAATTGGGTTCCGCAGAGAGAGGTGAGAGATGCCACGAAACGTCCATGATATCAAGAGATAGGTCATGAGAAAATTCTAATTCTTCAAAAGGTGCCGAAAAAGTGGAAAAAGCTTGGGAACCCCTGCAATAGGAAACAAGTGGTTTGTAATATGGGACAAGCTGTCAGATGCATCTAAAGGTTTCAGAAAATACACATTACATAAAATGGTGTACGCAAAGAGAAAGGAGATACGGATTATAAATTTTTGATACTTTTCTGCTTCCCGTGGAAATCGCGATAAAAACAGTCAGAGGTTTAATAATCTAAATTAAAACTAATAACGTTACAACTTTTGTTTTCTGGAGATATGCGCTTTCACTGTGTACTGTACATTACTTATGTACATTTGTACTCATTATGTACATTTAATACGTTCAGATATTGAAATTATTTAAAGATAAAATGTCCTCAAAATAGTGTTCAAATAAGAATCTTTTTCAGGAAATTAATGCTTCCATCAGAAAAAAAAAACTAACAACTCCAGCATCGTTTTTCCATGTTTGGCGTAATGTATAAGAAGAATTTGATTTCCAGTAAGTAATGTATTAACTCAGAAAATAGGTATAAATTTACTTATTAAACAAATGTATACAGGGTGTCTCAGTTAAATGATTCAGAGGATGCAACCTGACGACTCGAAATCATATAGCAATGGGGTGTCGAAAATTTATTTCCCGACCCGAGAAATGTTTGATATGCCGGGAGTATTCCAGGTTCGAAGTTCCATGGTATTCCGAGCGAAGACTATTCGAAGTTCCATGCGCCGAAGATGTGAGGTGTACATGATAGCCGATGGAAAAAACTTCGAACACGAACTTTGACCGATGTACTTTTTGCTTTTTAAGCACTTTTATTATACTTGGCCTGATTCTCACGGAGAAATCTGAGGCCTGGTTTTGCTTATATGTCTTCAACTAGACCACGTAGAGACTTCGGGATTTCACTAAATGATTTGCTTAATCTTAAGGTACAACTTAGCGCTGAAAAATTAAAATTCTAAAATAAAATTATTATTTCAGTTAGGATGGACAGCAGCAAATTTCATGTAATTTCCCTATTAAATGTTTAAATAAAAAACCCCACTGTTACAAATTTTGTTACCTTACAATAGTAACGTTAAAAGCAATCGATGAAAATTTTGAATCAATGCTTCTCTGAAGCAGGCAAGAAATTTAGCAAGCATAAATCCTAGAGAGGAACAAGGATTACATTTTAGTGCCAACTGCTTAAAGTTTTAGACATAAATACGTTTTTTCCCTTTTAGTACCGAGCATTTATGTGAAAAAATAAGGTGAAGTTTCGTGAGGGTAAAATTATTCTATTTCCGAAATACATTTACACTAAAAAGGATAAAATAACAGAGTTTTTTTTTTTTTTTTTTTTTTTTTCTTAAATACTAAGCACTTTTCATAATGCACTCAAAAGGACAAAATAACTTTTCTGGGTCAGAGAGGACAATTTAAGAATTACTGTAGTTTTTCGAAAATTCCAAGAAAATGACGCCACAAACGAAGAAAAGTGCGGTTCTAGTCATTTAAAACCAAACTTTCGCAATAGGAAAAATATACATGTTTCAACACTTAAAGTTATGATTGAAAGCTAGATAATGATAATAAATTTTCTTCATGACTTGAGCCGCACTGTTCTTCGTTTGTGGTGTCATTTTCTTGGAATTTTCGAAAACTACAGGAATTCTTAAATTGCCCTTTCTGACCCAGAAAAGTTATTTTGTCCTTTGGAGTGCATTATGAAAAAAGGTGCTTAGTATTTTTTTTTAAACTGTTATTTACATGTAAATAAAAAAGAATTTTCAATTACTGTTCCTTTCTTTACGATGCTTCTGTGTACATCACCGCTTCAGGAAAGCTTTTCCGACCCCCACATTGCTATATGATTTCGAGTCGTCAGGATGTACCCTACACCTCTTAGGAGGACCTCTTATGTGCATTTTCTAAAACGCCTAAGTGAGACAACCGCTATATGCAAATATAAAACAAATTATTTTTCTTTTTCTTAGTTTTCAATGTATTTTTGGCCTTTGAAAAGTTTTCTGATTTACAACTGTCAAGCATCATATCAAAGTATGAATAAGTTTTGTCTATTTCATTTGTTTTGAATTAAACGAATTTTTATCATTGTTTGAAGTTTTGTAATTAAATTTTAAAATTAAAAAATATATTGTACCCTTTAATGCCCATACTATCCAATATTTAGCGGGTAGATTTCACTCCGTTAATAGTGCTTATTGCCGATTAAAAAAAAAATATACGTTCAATATTTTTAAGTGTTCTGTCGATGTGCAAAGTTTTATTCAAACCGGCTTATGACACTTGGGTAGAGTGATTAGTCAGTTGTATACGAAACGTTTAGCGTCATTATTCTAACAAATTACTTTTCAATAAAATTATATTAGTGGTAACTTGATTTATAATTCAAACTAACGATCTATGATTAAAAAATTCAGCAGATGTTTTAAATAAGGTTTTCGTTCTTACACAGACTTCATTAACATATTCGGAAAACCCTGTGTCTCGCAAAAGTTATGATGTCAGAAAGAAAAGTATACGCTATTTGAGTAAATGTAAATTCTACATTGTTCGAAGGAAAAATATTTTTTTTCTGTAATTTTTACATTCTTTTTTTGTGCTATTCGTACAAGTGAGGTGGCTAAATTTAGAGACATTTTCTCCTTCAAGCTGTGATTGTAGGTCACATTTAATGGCTGTAATCACGAAAGTTAAAGTGATTTCTGAAGATTTGATGAAGATGTTGGATGAAAAAGAATTTTCCCCAGAATCAAGACTACTAACTCTCGCAATGGGGTGATTTTTTTCAGTCAAAAGTACTACTTTTAGTCATTGAAATGGAGAGGATGAGCAAAAAAAAAAATAACATGGACCCAGAAAATACTTTCATTTTCCCAATAGTTTTTTTTTTAATTAATTTTTTTAAGTGTCCAATTTTTGAAACAAGGCATGGTTTTGATAAAGTCACAAATGATGCACTTTGCCGCATCTTTCTACTACGTTTCCACGTTATGATAATCAAGCAGCGAATTAAAATTGCGCTCTAAGCTTGCTACCAACCATATCGTTGCCAATACACGTGAGTAAAGATGCGAATTAAATATCTTGCTCTGTCAATGGCAACATAGAATGGCATTTCATCATTTGTGATGTCATCGGCAAGAAATTTAAACAATGAAACGCACCGATTTAAGTTTTTTTTTTTAAATATTAAACTTAAACAAATTATTTAAAAAATTGTCAGATCCTATGTTTTTAAGCATGCTCCTTCAGAAAAAAATACTTTCAAAATTTTGGAAACGACCCCATTATAGAAAGCAGCATTTGAATATTGCATAAAATTAGTTAGAAAGAAAATTTTTAAACTTTGTAAACTGATGACAAGATTGAAAGCTGAAAAGGTCGTGCAAAATTCGATGTTGTTTTTCATTAATGTTAAGTTTGAAAGTTTGATATCGCTTTTACTTTAATCATAAGGTAGAATGCCACCCTAAGCCTGACATTTTTAAATAAAATAAATGTTTAAATCATTACTAATTTTCTAAAATAATTTAGACTTTTTCTTTCCAAATGAAGAAAGACGTATCATATATGCATACAGATGGCGTGAGAAAACTCGTTCTAGAAATTGGGGATGTTTAAAATGGATATTTTATTTGTCCATACGTTCGCAAGTACTGTCTGCCCACGGTTGCGATGGAATAGCAAAACGTCCAGTTAAGACGATTTTATCTGAATAAGGAGGGAAAAGTAAAAAATTGATACGCGGGTTTCGCTCATTTTAATATAGTTCTGCTTTATTTGAGTCTTATACATATCCACAAAAGCTGGTATGCCTGAAAACTAAGAGATGCGTCCATTTCCGCTTGTAAACCGGATGTAAGTCTTTCCATCTCATCGGTGGTCAGGCTGTACTACAAATGTACGTGTGGACGGACCAGGAAAAAAACCACTCAGCATTCATTCGGTGGTGAGTATAATCGAAATTTTGTGGCCGAAATTTGAATGAAAATAAGCTTGCGAACTCACTACTTCTCGTACTTCATACAAGGTAGTAAAAATTATATAATTAATGAAAAAATTTTGAAAAACATGTCAGGTAAAATCAATAAAAGGAAAATAAACCATTTTGATTTTTTATTTCTGGGGAAAAAAATTCATCCTTTATTTCTGCCAAGACAATCCAAATATCCTGGGACTATTTTTTTTTTTTTTTTTCATGAAGCTGGCGCGAAGCGTTGTAACTTGTACTTCAGTTCCTTACTTTCTTCTGTCCAAATATCATTGAGAAACTCGCTCTCTAAATACTCATGACTGAGTTTTTCTGTAACTTCCATTATTCGCGCAAGAAAGTGGCAAACATCCGCTCGCTCGACTTTGCCATCAGCTATCAGATCATACACTACTGATTTATCAGCTACCGAACTATCAACTTCAGAACTTTCAACTGTCGAAGTATCACATATTTCTTTTGTAATTTGACTCAGCTCTGCTAGAATAAGACCCCACAGTTGCTTCTGGAAAAGCAAGAAGACATCCGGCAATAAAACAGAATATGTTTCCTTCCAAAAGAAGTTCGTCATTAGGAAGCTGTACTTATTCAAATATCTTAAGCAATTTTTCGGCTCAGAAGTGATTATTCTCTGGATATGAGGTTTGATATCTGTGAAAGAAATCTCGGACAATGCATTGCACATTTCTTCACAATAATTATTGAGTGTAACTTTGATGTTTTCTTTCTGCAGTGGCCATTTTTCAACTGTCTCTTCTATAGTCTTTTCCGCAAATTCTGCAAAAGACCCTATATTGTTGATAGCAATGCAAACGATCAAAGTGCCGTTTTCGTGAAATTTATGATACAAATCGTCAGTATTTACTAAATCTATTATGCATTGGACATACAACAAGGAACATGCGCAAAATCCTTCAGCGAAAAGCACGTCACACCTCGACGAACGTGGACTCGAAACTAATACATACAAATCAATCAATGTGTCCTTTAAAATTTCCTCCACTACTTTTACAGAGGAACTTATCTTTTCAGATTTTTCGAAATCAACGGACAAATCATCAGCTTCTACGGCAAGCCTTATTTTTTCCTCAGCATCCGTTTGAAATTTTTCAAACCATTTCATAATGACGGGACGACCAAACCAATGTCGAAACTTCGAGATTCGCAATTTTGTAAAAGGTATATCGACTGTTTTGGTTATATAATTCAACATCTCTAGAAATTTGGAATACAATTCGATCTGTTCGTTTATTTTTTCATCTTTTATGTTTGATTCTGAAGTCGTTCCGACGTATTCTCGTACATGATACTCTAAAGCCCCCACTAGAGCAGTATCGAAAGATTCATACGTCAAAGCTATATATGATACGCCTGGATCAAACTTCCGAAGAACTTCATCAGCCACCCGCTGAAATTTTATTGTTCGGTTCAAAAAATCGATCAAATAAATTGCTCGATTTTCTGGAACAACATCCATAATTTTTAATGCTTTTCTTTCGAACCAAGAACTAGCTTCTGATTTGAGTGCTGATATTGGAGCTGACTGAATTCCAATTGCGTTTTGACACATGTATATAATTCTAAGAACGTATTCGAACTCATTAAATATATAACTGCTTTCGGCCAAATTATATGCACTATGTAAAGAACAAATAAATCCAAAACATTTCTCGTGAAGTGCTTCAACTTTTTTTCGATAAATGGATTTGAGGTTATTTTCCACTACTCGATCAGGACATTTTGAAAAACATTCCTCTGATTCTTCTAGTAATTCAAAAAGAAATTTAAAAGTAAACGGATAATCTTTATTGCTCAAATGTACTACTATAATAAATCTGCTAATAATATCTTCATGAGCAGTTAAACCACTAATGATTCCATGTAAATACAAAAGTGTTGAAGCATCTTTGTTCAAAATTTGGTGCCAGATCGATATCACTTCCACACTACTATAACTTTCATCTTTCCAAGTATTTTCTATGAAGCATTTCAAAAGCAAAAAGTGTCGTTTCAAAACTTCTACTTTGTTTCCATCAGTAATAACTCCAAATTTTGCCTTCGTGTGAAGATACTTCCCCGTGACTCTATTTTCCTTTTTCACGCGCATTCTCTCCTCAAGGCCTTCCGAATAGATATCCCTTACATAAATATTGCAGCTGGCTAAAAGTCTCGGAAATTCTTTGTCTTGGCTTCCTTTTATTCCAAACCAAGCAAGAGTACTTGAAGGTGTTCCTGATTCCTTCCTCGAAGCCTTCGAATCTCGATCATACTCGGCTCTTACATCGATCGAAATTTCGTCCTTTTGCTGATCTCTCACATAAAAATAAAAATCTTCATCCCACTGAGGCCTGTCGGTGTAATCCTTCAACGTAGTGATTTGGAATGAATCAGCTATAGAGGTATTCCCGATTTTGCAAAATAATTTACATTTTTGATATTTCTCGCTAAGTTTAAAGCCACTTCCTGAGATAATGGTGAATTTCAGGACAATCTTCGGCTTTTCTATCTTATGAGCTATTTCAAAATCCTCGTCCCCGTGGCTTGCCTTTTCAGGCGCTACGCCACGCAAGAAGGAGACGAGTTCATCCGGATTGGAGCTTCTAGGACCTGGCTTTCCAAAATAATGCAGGATGCAATATGCTGACGTAATATGTAGCCTCCGGCGGGTGCTTTCGGTTTTTGTGCAGTCAAGAGCGTCTTCCAAAGTTTTAACTTGCAGCTCTCCACAAACTTGGTTCAGAACACTTTCTAAATCCATCTTTCGAGCATTTTTCTTCGACTTTCTCACATCAGTCAACGACGCATTCGATTCACTGCGCGACGGAACTGGGGTAGGAATTTTACATTTCGAACTCAAGTCATTTTCTTCGATGTTTGAAAAATCATTTTTGAAAGTAATGCTGCATTCAGCTCCCGCAAATCTTTTCACCTTAATAGATTTAACACGAGACGGTCCTTCGCCGGAATGTATCTCCATCTGTGTCTCGTACATCTAAAAATTTTGAGTAAGCAACTGCCGAAACGTATTTTTACCTAGAAAAAAAAATTATATTAATTTCAATTTTTGGCATCTTGAATTCAAATTATGTTTTTCGCAATCACGAGCGTGTGTGTTTGTGTAGGTGCATGTGTGTGGGTGCGTGTGTGTGTGTGTATGTATGCATGTGTGTGCGTGTTGTGTATGCTGTGTTGCGTGTGCACGCGCATGTGTGTATGTAGGCGTTCGTGTGTGTGTGTGTATGTAGGCATAAGTGTTTTTGTCTGTGCGCAGGCATAAGTGTGTGTATGTGTGTGTAGGCGTGTGTGTGTATGTGTGTGTGTGTGTAGGATATGGAGACGGTTTTCGCAAGAGGAAGGAGCAGCATCGTGAGGCCGGTCGACGCGACGGTGGTGCTGGCAGAGGGTGCTGGTGGGAAAATAAAATGATAGGAATTCAAAACAGTCAAATGAGAACAATAAGCAATCGTGATTGCTCAAAAAAAATGTTTTATAATGTCTTTTTTTTTTTTTTTTTTTTTTTTTTTTTTTTTTTTTGCATAGTTGCAGTTTTATCGCTTTTTGGAATGTTTCTTTTACAGCAATCAACAAAACGCGGAAAGTCATAACAAACCTAATGGCCAGGCATGAATTTTGATAAAAACGTATATGGTGAAACAAAAGCTTTTAAAAACGCTTGTAAATTGATGATTTGAATCAAGAAAAGATTTGAAAACCAATACTGAAGAACTTCAAAAACTTAAAATACAAATATCTATTCTTGCCTTCTTGCCTAAGTTCAGCCTTGAAATTATTTTGTTAACTTCATTAGCAGAGTTAACTTTATAGTGGCTATTATTCATTATTGTTCTTGGCAGCGATTAAAAAGTTTCACCCCCCAACGACAAAGCAAGAACAATAAATGCTGATGACGAAAAAAAATTCCAATGCAAAAAATGGATGCAGTATAACCAGAAAAGTTTTTTTTTCTTGGAATATTTTGCTAAGAAAAATGATTGCGTGTGACTTAAAATACCGGCGTAAAGCATTTGCACTATAACAGACTAACGGCAATACGAGAAAGGAAGAGATTTGACTAACTTTTCACAATTCACCAGGGTTAGATAGTAGTTAGAAACATCAACCACAGAGCACAACGTGCAACATGGAAAGCAAGTTGCACGTGGTGTTATGTGGTTGACTGGTGATGTTCTGTGATTATTTTTTTTTTCTTTCTTTTTCTTTTTTTTTTTTTTTTTTTTTTTTTTTTTTTTTTGGCAGAAAATTTAAAATTGTAATGCAATTTTTAATGGTATTTTGGGATCATCACCGTGGCGACTTATCAAAAATCTTAAGGTCACAGTCATGCCAAAATTCTAGTAAAGTATGAAAATTTCACCAAACAAATAAAATAGGCCACAAAAATTGTGACAAAAGAAATTTCTAAAAAACATTAAATTACGCTAAGGTTCCTTAAAATGTAAAATATTCTGTCAACAAAGCTAACTACCGCCAATCTAGTCAATGAACCATATTACCGCAACCCAACTGGTTTCTTGAGGCCCAATTAATTTGGCAGAATTTTCACGTTTAAGGGGGTCCGGGACACAAAAATCCTCAAATTTTGCAATTTTTTTTTATAATTTGAAAAATTGCTTCGTTTTTTTCTGCTTAAGAGGACGTTTGAATCTTGTTTCTACCTTAAATAGAACGAAAGTTATAGTTATTTTTGTTGCATGCATCTAACGAATGTGTACATAACTTTGAAACTTTAAACGCGTTTTTCTCCATGATGCAATTTTTCCCGATTTCTTGCATTCAAACTCTTATAAGTCAGGAACCGATACAGATAAAGTAATGAAACTTGGAGCATATCTTTTTCAAGCAATTTACTTTAATTTTTATTCGGCGAATTTGAAAAAAACGTTTACTGCAAAAATTATGATTTTTTTAAAAAAAAGTATCTTCGAATTTTTCGAAATTTTTCTTCAAATATTTTTTATTTTTTATTGAATCAATATTTTTAAAATCGCCGAATAAAAATTAAAGCTTAGATATTTGTGCATATTTTTTGAAAAAAAATTGAAAATTGACCAACAATATTTTGAGTTATAGCAATTTAAAGCAACCCCATTTTTTTGAAAAAAACTAATTAAATTTAAATAAAAAAATATTTTTTTTTCATATTTATGTTATGATTTTGCTTATTAAATAAATGATGAATCAGTTCAAAAAATTTCAAAACTCTAAAGTACATAATAAAATTTTTTTCAAAATGTGTCCCGGACCCCCTTAAACAGAACTTGGGAATGGCTTTGGCGCCAAGATTTGGAAAACTCTCCACGACCACGACCGTAAGTCGACCAAAAAAGAGAATTATATCAGAAAATCTCTAAAAGAATTAGACTTACTTTGTAATCACCTCAAAAAGCTGAATTTATTTACTTTATGACATCTCCCATGTATTAGGAATGTTGCCATCTGACAAAGAAATTCAGAAACAAAAAATTCAAGCAAAATGAAAAGCAGGGCAAGGTTAAATGCCGTGACAGGCGTTAACTTTGGTGTTGCAGGTAAAGCGCAAAGGATGACAAAACTATTCTCAACATCCTTTCCACCGTCACGTGTGAGACAATTCGGACTTTTCCCTACATTTTTGTGTGTATGCAAATAAATACAGGCTGAAAGTTATAAAAATAGTTGACCAAGAGAAAGTACTTGTGTGATTTGGTAAGCAAACAAATGTTTTCCAATTTCTTCCTTAACTATATTTTTTAAATGAAGTTTACCTGTTACGTATGAGACCAAAGAGTAAGGAAATGTATAAGAGATGGCACGCCTGATTGAACCTGATTGCGTCACTTGCCATATTTTTTATTTTCGAAGTAGACTGGGCAGTGCCGGGTGACGCAGTTAGTAGATAAATAAGCATGGTAGTTTCATAGGGGCCGTCGATATAATTATATTTCAACACTTTTTTCCGTTTTTAAAAATATCATCATGAAAATCACAGCGAAGTGGAGAATAATACATGGTTTGCCGAAATATGTTTAGCATGGACGGATTTAGGACTGAGTTTATGGGGAGGGGGGGGGGGCAATGATTTTTTTTTCTCTGAAACATAACTCAACCTAACCTAATTTAACCATAATAAAAAAATTGATCGATTTCTTAATCCGTTTATAGTTGGAGTAAACCAAACCTGGCAGCATTGAGAAGGCTATGAAGATCCTAATCGTAGCATTACGACGCTTCCAGGTGAGGTTCGCTCCAGCTAGAAATGGAAATTGTCGGAAAAATAACCCGGAAAAATTCGGGAAAAAACGGAAAAAACCGTTTTTTCCCGAAAGGGTTTATTTCCACTCCGGAAAAATTGAAAAAATGAATTCTTTCAAATTTTTAGGAAGTTTTAATTGAAATTTTCAGCGAAAAATGATTAGAAATTTCTCATACTTAGATTTTGATGCAATTCCCCTCTCCCCTCTTTGTATTTAAAATACTGTCTAACTTTGATAATACAAGTTGTTGTATGATAATATAATTTGCATATCGATCAAAAAACATGCAATGCTTTTTGCAAAAAAAGAAAATGAAACCAACATCCTTAGTGAAGAATTTATTTTCCTTCTTCGTGAAACAAACAAGCATAACCTTAATCACAGAACTATGTTTCTGCTGATTGTGCGAACAAAACGTACAGGGTGCGGCAAAAAAACCCGGGCAAGCAATTTTCCATGTAACTTTATTAAAAATAAATAAATAAACAAAACACGAAAAATAATAATATGACAAAACCTGTAGCAATCAATAAATTAATTGGTTTCAAATTGGCCGCCTTTTGAAGTAATACAGAGGTGCAACTGCTTATTTAAATTTTCATTCAAGGGCCGCAAGTCCTTTAATCAATCCTATTCCCTATAAAGCAATTGGTTTAGAGAGCACTATCTTATGCGTAGTTTTGGGTAGACCTTTGACTCTAAAACAGGCCATACAGTGTAATAAATGGGATTGAGGTCTAGCGAGTAGAGCGTCCTCTCTAAAGATGATATCATGTCAAAAACAATGCGCCTTGCACCACTCTTGTCTTTTTGGCCGTATGAACTGCTGTGGATTCGAATTGAAATGTCCAGTCTACATTGCTGTGCCGAAGTGCTCTTAGGTACACAGAAGTACAGCAGCTTCTACTATGTCCTTCTGATACACTTTTTAATTCATTCAGTGCCGGATCTAGGAATTTTCCGAGGTGTGGCAAAACTTCAAAATGCCGCCCCCCCCCCCCTTTAACACACATTATTATTGAATAAAATATGAAACAGAGAAAAACTTGATTATAATTCCTCGGTTTTGTTCAAAAATGCAGGTATGAGTACTTTTACTACTGTGCTTATCAAGGCCGTATGAATAAACTGAAACTCCAGTTTTAGTTTTGGTTCAGCTTTAGAAACCATTATGCAGTTTTGGTTTGGGGTTTCTGATGGAAAGAAAAAGAAAAACCAATTTAGTTTTGATTTGGAATTAGACTGGATTGAAAAAAATCAGAACTCAATAGCTTTCATTTTCAGACAGTAAAGTTACATTGTAAGGAAAGGAAATCATACTTATTTTCCTTTCAAACAACAGCAATAATGTTTGAAAGTCAAAAATTAATTATTATTCCAAGTTTCAAAGGCAATCTAAAATAGAGAAAGTATAATTGTTATGATTAGCCACACTTACCCAATATTATTGGTCGAACGACGACTTGACTTATTTCTGTTGTTTGACTAAAAAAAGCTCCTAGTAATAAAACAAAAAAGTTTCTTTTTTCTTCCTAGTTAAACTTACTTTTATGTGTATATCTGTCGAGCAGAAAACGAAGATGTGTGGATTGCATACCTTTTTTAATGCTTAACCTTTTAAATGTTCCAAGAAACACAGAGCTATTAAGAAGCCCTATTTTATTCAAAAAAAAAATCATTTTTCCATTTTTTTTTAAATTTCCTCCCCCCCCCCCCCGAAAAAAACGGTAAAAAAACGTTTTTTTTTTTTACGCCACTTCAAAATTTCCGGAAATTTTACATCTCTAGCTCCAACCAATAGTAAGTTTTTTGAAGCAAAATTTCGGCAAATCCTTCATGGGAAGCAGTGTATTTTTTCCCATTTTGTGGCGTTAAATAGTTTTTAGAATGCTTTATTCATGATTTTCAGCATTATAAGAACCATCAAAAAGTAATGAAATTATTTTCATTGCTATAAATTTCTATAAGTTTCAAAAGGGACCAAAGAAGCAGGACAGTAGACAATATATTTTGTTTCTATCCTTTCGTATAAACAACTGTACGTTATGCGCAGTTTTTTAAGTGCTTGAAACTACAACAATATCACAAAATTCAATAAACATTCAAAATTCTTATCAGATCTAAATTTATTTTTAACTGATTAATGTTAGATAACATAGATTACCATCTAGTATTCTGTTGACTAACTTACGCTTGTTAAAAAAAATCATAATTATTTTGCTCAAAACACTTCTGCAGCACAATAAAATGATTTGTTGCAATAAAAGTTCATTTGTCTGGCATTTAAGTAATAGAATAAGAAAATACGTAGACTTTCCATTAGATCAGCAATTTACCTATGGAATTTAGTCTTCTACATAATATTTCTAAAAAACAATATTTCTAATTTTCTTTTTTAGATGATAATAATGTGAACACAAAAACAACATTGTTTTAAATTCAACTAGGAAATTTGTAGAAAAATGTACACAAGTTTAATGAATTTAGATGCTTTTGATCAGTTACTTATGCTCCAATACAGTTGTGAACAATATATTTTATAAAGAAAATCAATAATTCTTTTAAAAGTAGTGTAATTAAGCTAAAATTAAAACAACTAATAAAAAAAATACGATGATTACTACAAAAATCAATTTATTTGCTCCTTGTCTTGCCATAATAAAATTAAGAATTTTTTTTTTTTTTTATAAGAAGGAAAATGTAAGTATCTGTGTACTTATGAAAAAGAAAAGAAAGACTAGCATATGTTTTCAAAACCTGAAAACTCAAATGCAAACATTACAGCTGTTATAGTTCTTAAAAGTTTCGCTCAACCTAACTGGATGTGGCATCTTAACACATTCATTTTTATCTGTTACACTTCTGTCAATTTTTTAAGAAAAATAGATTGATTAAGCATATTATTTTTTTGTTGTAAATCAATCTAACTATAGCAAAACCTTTTTTTTTTTTTTTAACTCAAACAAGGATAATCAATTTCAACTTGTTCAAGCTCATTTGGCTGATCAGAGCATAAAATATCTATAGAGTTAGTTTATGTTTATATGTTTCAGGTGTTATGTGTAAAAACCCTAAGTTTGGTTACAAGTGCGAACAGATATTTTATTTATTTAGCAGATTAACTGCAGTAATTATTTATATCTTTCACTTATACTATGATAAATTTCCCTATGTTAACATGGTTTTTAATGTTTAAAATTAAAGTCAACTAAGTAAACTACAGTTATATTGTTTTCATTGTGTTAAAATTGTTATAAGGATACCTGATCCCTGGGATCATGTATCCCTGAAATCAAAGGGATCAAGTATCCCTAATATGAGTTTCTTACAAATATACTTGTTCTATTATTAACAATCAGTGGCAGTTTACTAAAAATATGTCTTAATTATTAGCGACTGTATATACTTTAAAATTACTCTTCTCATTTTTTTTTTTTTCAAGTTGTATGTAACAGATAATGTAACCTTTAGAATGTTTTTCTTGAAAAAAATTTCCCTTGACACATTCAGACAATCTTTTCTCCTAAAATAAAATACCTGGAAAAAAAAACAAAGTTTTGCCAGTTTTTATGTACAAGTATAACTTTAACATTGTTGTCCGGTTTTAAAACTCTACCTAATGATTTTGGTACATTTTTGACTGAGGGATCATGTATCCCTAGTCTCCTCTATAGTATTTCAAACCAAAAAATTCTCAGGCTGGAAATTGAACAGTTTATTACGAAAAAACCAAAAGCATTCGGTTTTGGAAAAGAAAACTGGGGAGGGTTTCCATAACATTTTTATCAGTAGTTTAATAAAATAAAGAAGATAGGGGAGAAAGGAGTAAGGAGAGAAGTCGCCGAACATTTTTGCTTCATCCGCAATTTTGAAACTTTGATTTTGAAAGAATTCTGAAGAAAAGTTCTTTTCCCGTACTGCCTATCGTCAACAAAGATGGTCTATAGTTTTGGACTTAAATTTCAAAAAGTTTCCAGGAGAGCTCCCTCATTCAAACCCTCGAGTCGTCGACGAACAATCGTCGAGAAACACACCCATCTCATCATTAAAGATCGGCTAAAATTTCGTTTTTATCACTTCAATTCCGAAAAGATTTCTGGGAAGAGTACCCGAACCCCCTGATAAAATCGGCAAAAATCATCTACAATTGCGTTACTGGAATTTCAATTTCGGAAAGTTACCAAAGGAGGGCTCCCAAACCTCTCCTCCCACTAAATTTATCAAAGATCGTCAGAAATCTGGGTTTTAAATACTGTGTTCTCCCCCCCCCCCCCTCCGTCCCTCCATGATCAACGATCCTCTTGAGTTTTATTTCAAGGGAATTGAATTTCGAAATTTTTCAGGAGACCCCTCCCTCCCTCCCCGTATCTCCTTGACATAATTAGAGACCTAACAATTGCGTTTTGAAGTTTGAATTTTGAAAACTGGACAAGGGCTCCGGACCTTTTCTCCCCCTAACATTAGCAAAAATCGTCTAGAATGCATTTTTAAAACTAAAAATTAAGAATTTCGGTGGGTGGGTCATCGAATCTGTCTCCCTTTACTGTCACCAAAGAATTCCGAAATACAAATTTACGAATTTGTGTTTTTCGCAACGTTTCCGGACTTTAAAAATTTTACCCTTGAAAATTCTTGATGTCTTAAACATCCTAAAGAATTAATTCTTCAGACCAATTATATTTTCTAAAATCTTCATCAACCTAAGACACTGCTGAAAACTGATGATAATTTTTATGAGTCTCTTGAATCAACACGGATGACTTAAAATTTTCAAATCGAACGAGAGAAGCAAAATTAGAAGTCTAAAAGTCATCAACTACACAATTAGACATATAAGGAGTGTTAAAAATAATGCTGAACACATCATTATGAATATGTCCAAACGATAGAATCACACACTAAAGAAAAACTAGAGAGTATGATAGAAGCATTATTTTCAGAAATACTGATTCTGTTGCACTTATTCTAGGCTTGAAAGAGCTATTTTCGTACGGATTGGAAAATAGCAAAGTAAATCTGCAGTGGACGGAATTCAAGGGCGGATACAGACTATCATATTGGGGGGGGGGGGGAGGGTCATGCTGAAGAATGACCCCTCCCACCCATGGACGAACTTATGGTTTTGGTACTAAAAATTTCTGAAACTGCTTGATGTTCCATAAAAAGCACCAAATCGGCCAGGAATAAGGTACTTAGTACAGCATAAACGTTACTAATTAATTTCATAAGCAATGAAAAGAGCAATATTTCAAGTATTTACTTTTAAATTAATAATCAATTGAAAAAATTACTGAAATCGTTTACATTTTATTCATCCAGTGCTTGAACAGCATGTGGACTCATAATATTGTCAAAGGTTTAGGGGGGTCATGACCTCCATTACCCTACCCTTGTATCCGCCACTGAAAGAATTAAAAAAAAAAAAAAACTTGCAAAAACGGTTGGAGGTTATTTTCCATTTAGGAGAAAAGGTGTTCCTACTAAAATTTGGCCCATGTGGTTCTCCAGGGAGATTAAAAAAGCTCTAAATTATAAGCAAGTCGCTTTTTGTCAGTTTAAAGAAACTGGTCAGAGTGCTCATAGGCTCTAGTATTGTAAGGCAAGGCGCAATTTTATGTATTTGGTACGGATTCAGAAAAGGGAATTGGAACAAAGGCTAGCAGATAACATTGACGGGAATCCAAAAAGGTTTTTTGCTTACACCAATTCTGGGAAAGCTCGAAATAGTCAAATTTGGCCACTGGTTGATGAGCATGGAAATTAAATTCAAAATTATAGGGTTTCTTAATAACTTTTTTTCCAGTGCGTTTAACGATAACTGTATCTCAATAGTTGACACTAGCAAAACACAAGACATACAGTTAGTAATCCAACGTTGTGAAGCACAAAAAATGCAAAATTATTGCAATAATTTTGCAATTTTTATGCTTCACAACGTTGGATTACTAACTGTTCTAATTTTCAGCACAAAGGTATTTATTCATTACAAGACATACAGTTTAAAGATTTTGTGTTTTTCCAGGGAGGAGGTTCTATTTCAATTGAAAAAACATTAAAAGGAACTAAAAAGCTCTGGGACCAGATAATATTCATCCAAAAATTTTAGTTGAATATGCAGACGATTTAGTGGATGTTATTTTAAATATTTTTAATGCTTCTTATAACTCAGGGACAGTGCCAGAGGACTGGAAGCTAGCTAACATAACGCAGCTCTTCAAAAAAGGGTCTAAAGGTAATGCAGGGAATTATAGACTTGTAAGTTTGACTTCAGTGGTTTGTAAGATTTTCAAAACTTTGATAAAATCAAGATTATGAATTTATTGGAATCTAATAGTCTGTTGACTAGTTTGCAGTTTGGTTTCAGGAAAGGTAAATCCTGTGCTGCTAATTTTATTGCATTTCTATGACAAGGTTACACCTTTTGGCCTTCAATAACAAAAAGTGCGTGGATGTTGTTTCTACTGATTTTCAAAAAGCTTTTGATAAGATACTGCAAGTTGCTCTTCTCAGCAAACTATCTCAGTATAGGAATAGAAGGGAAAACTTTACTTGGGGTTACGAACTGGCTGATTGGAAAGAAGCAAAGAGTAGTTTTAAGGGGAAATCTTTCTAAATGTAGTGGTGTTTTAAGCTGAGTTCCTCAGGGATCAGTTTTAAGGCCTCTTTTGTTTATTATTTTTATGAATGACATTCATGAAAGCATTTCTGGAAACATAAATTGTTTTGCTGATGACATAAATGTTATGGGGATTGTACAAAATGAAGAACAAGTAAAGCAGCTTCAAGAGGATTTTCAATCATATTACTAAGTGGTGTAGATAAGTGGGGTATGGCAGTTAATGCAGGGAAATGTCAAGTGCTACACTTAGGTAATGGGAATAAGCGCACGAATTATTATTTACAGGGTTTGGTCATTAGTCAGGCCAAAAATGTTATTGATCTGGGTTTCTTAATAAATCAGGATTTCAAGTTTAGTCAACAGTGCAGTGCAGCATTGCAAGTAACAAAGCCAACAGAATGCTTGGGTTTATCAATAGATATACAGTTTTATGCGGGGGTTACGTTCCGCGGAAATGCTGCGTAAATCGAAACTGCGTAAATTGAGACCTAATACTAATAAAATAGGAATTTGGTTCCGTAGATAACAAAATACTTCATTCTAGTGATGACTAATTGTATAATAAGTTTAATGTGTATTTATATCAACTTTTATGCACGACATGCATAAAGAAAATATAAATAATTTTGTGTCCTGGATATAAAGATGAGATGACTATTATAGTCTTTTGGCAGTTATTAAGAACTTTTCTCTGCACTTTTTTGCAGAGCATTAACGCATCCATGGTCACTTGCATCATTTCATGATAGAATCTTCATTCACTATCAAATCAGAAAGATAATTTGTATTGCCTAGGAATGGCACAAAATTTTCAATGTGAACGTTTTTGATTGTGGGTCACCGACGGCGGTATCCTTGTGTGTTTTGGCCTCCTTTGTCACTCCTAAAGCTCTTCTTCCAGTGAGTTCTGAACTGTGTGAGTTGAATAACTTTACTTCTGGAAAGAGCTGTGGAACCAATCACATAAAATGTCTCCAGTGGCCCAAGCTCGATTATTAGCACGCCAAAATGCAGTTGATTACGCGTAACCTGCAATCTTTAAGAGTTTGGATTTTGAAAGAGGGGAGGGAGGATTTTTTATTTGTTTGAATTGCCGTATCCATGTAAAACATCCGCGTAAAACCGAAATTCATCCGTGTAAAATAAAATAAAGGTGTCAAACTTTAAACCGCGTATGATCGAAACTGCGTAAAATAAACCGGCGTAAAACGAGGGTCTACTGTATTTCAAACAAATCTAAGAAGGTTCTTCCGCCATTATATAGGAGTTTAGTAAGACCTCATTTGGTGTATGCTGTTTAGTTTTGGTCTTCTTATCTCAGGAAAGATATTTGTGTATTGGAAAGAGTTCGAAGGTGGGCTACTGCACTAGTAAGGGGACTTTCAGATTTAGATTATGATACCAGACTTAAAAAAGGCTTAATAATATGCATAGCCTGGAGCAGAGGAGAGTCAGAGGGGACATGATTCAATTGTCTATATTTACCAAAATGAAAAATGTTAATCTGTTAAATTTTTGCACGGAAAGCAGGACGAGGGGTAATTGCTTTAAGCTATTCAAATCTCAGTCTAATCTGGAAATCAGGAAAAATTACAGCTTTAGTAGGGTCGTGGGCACTTAATTGCTTACCGGAAGAGGCGGTAATGAGCAAGGTGGTGGATAGCTGTAAGAGGGCCATTGATCTCCATTAGGGACTAATAAATTGACTAGGACCAGCCTAGCTGGGCCCAGAGCCTGTTGCTGGTCATCACATTTGAGGCAGTGAGAAGCAAAGGGATGCAAGAGGCAAAATTAAAAAATCGGAGATAACCAGTACACATGGTAGGTGAACCTCTCCCCTGTCTTGGGGCAAGAGATGGTATTAGTAGCCCTGGTAATTACTGCTATACAGCATGATTTAGAAAAAAAATTCAATTAAAGCCTACCTAGGAGTTAATCTTCAAACGCGTTTTACTCAGAACTTGAAAATGTCCACTTGCATCCCTTTGCTCCTCACTGCCTCATTTGTATTTGTATAAGAAGATGCAATTAGATTTCGAAATGTGAAAAATCAGGACTGATGCGTAAAAGCGTAAGAAATGGCTAAGATGGGTAAATTTTGCAACTAAATCTGTAGAAAATTCAATAAATATGCATGTTTTTGAATTCAAAATCCATGACCAATTGTCAGTTCCAATGACTATTGAGCATTTTTTGCTAAAAATCATGACTTTCCATGACCATTTTTGATCATAGTCCAAATCCATGACTTTTAGGAGTGCGGACACCTTGTAAGTAGTTCCAAGCACCTTGGATATTGCTGTTTGTTTTTTTTTTTATTTTAACAACATTCTAAGGAGTGTATGCAACCTGTAGTTTTAGCTTTCAAATTATGCATTAAACTTCATAGCTGTAAGTAGGATATATCCATTTATAGTTAGGGCAAGCCTAATCTGGCAGAGTCAAAATGCTGTGATTAGGATCTGTGTAGCCTTCACAATGCTGTCAGGTTAATTTGCTCCAACTATAGACACAACTCATACATCTCTTAGTAAGTGTCAAACATTATGGATATGGCAGTAAGTTAGTAACAGTCACTAAGCCAGGGCATTGGCTGAACTACAAGCAATATACCGACAGCCCGGTTTATCCCATCCATAGGCTGCAGTTTCGTCCTTGTTTGTACTCATCAGTTTTGGCACAATCAGCTTCAATGAAATGACATCTGCCTTTCAGACTGATGAGTCCAAACAAGGGCAAAGCTGCAGTCTCTGGATAGGATGACCAGGATGTCGGTATATTGCATGTATTGAGGATATGTTCGAATAGGGCAACCGGTTAACCCGAGGTATGATTTCATGGCATTTGAAGACATCAGTGGTTAGAGTGGTGAGTATCCTTGGAACGTTTTCATCCATGATCAGCTAACCAGTAATCTACTAGAATGCTTTAGGTTAATCACCGGTGAGCCCAGGTTAACTCATTGCTCTATTCAAACATAACCTAAGAGAGTGGTAAACAGTGTTAACCAACATGGAATAGTAAGCAGTGCTTGATTTTCATTTTCTTTATCATCAGAAAAATAAATTACGCCCGAAACTACGCTAGACTAAAATGCTTATTTTATTAATTCAAATAATAGACTTATGTAGCATTCTTTTAAAAAATGTATTAATTATTTTAATTTTTTGTACACCTATTTTATAGAAAAAAATGCAAAATGATTTGTCACAACATAAAATCCAAATATGAATGAAAACAAACATTAAGCTTGGAAATTGTCTGAAATATTTCCAACTTTCATCAAAAATTACAAGCTGAAGATTTTTTTCTGGGGGTTGACGAGAAGGCAGGTTGGGCCTAATTGGAAAATAGGAGCCTGGTCCTTGGGAGGAGAGTCAACATCAGAGTAGGGTGGGGGGGGGGGGGGCCCGGTGACCAAACTGACAAAGGTTCTTCACTTTTTTTACTCTCAGCGACCCAGTTCCGTCCACAAATTCAAATAGTGTAACTTTCAGGTTGGGACGGATCCATACAGAATTCTTGGAGGGGCCATTTGAAAAAATACGATGCTTGGAAATTTTTTTGAATTTTACAAATATCAATATACACTGGTGTGCAAAAATTAAGGATGAGACGGTTTTTTCAATATAACTTTGTACAAAAGCTTTCCAAATCAACACATTTAATACCGTAAGATCCCCAATATGTAAGGACATGTGTAATGTAAGCAACATTTACTAAAAGAGAAATCAGAGGGATAAAAAGAAGTTTTATTGAAAAAGTAGCATGGAGCGCAATGCGACTGAAGGCCGAAACATCCCTGTGATGGGTGTCCAGCAAGAAACATCCGGTCTTTAGTAGGGGATATGATCTCCCCCGACTGCTAGGCAGGTTTCACAGTGTCTGCCCATGCTGAGAATGAGGGTGTCAATGAGTTGTTGAGGCATTGCTGCCCATTCGTCTTGCAGCGCCAATCGAAGCTCCCGAATCGTTACTGGTGGTAAGGTACGAGCTGCCAAGCATCTGCCTAGAAAATTCCATACTTGCTCGATGGGATTGAGATCCGGAGATCATGCCGGCCAATCCATACGTTTAATATCCTCACTCTCTAAGAGCTATTCGGCAGCTACTGTGCGATGACATGGTGCATTGTCGTCCATGAAAAGGAACTGCGGACCCATAGCACCTCTAAAAAGACGCACATATGGAAGAAGAATCTCGTTACAATAACGGGTCCCTTTGACTGAACCTACATCGAAGATGTGAAGGTCTGTACGACTACCAAGCATGATGCCTCCCCAAACGAGAACACCGCAACCTCCATACCTGTCCCTTTCAATGATGTTCGAGGGATGATTGTGGCTTCCCCGCTCTCTCCAGATGAGTATGCGATGAGAATCGCTACTCAGACTGAATCTGCTCTCATCTGTAAAGAGTACTCGCCCCCATTCATTGTCTCTCCAATTCCGGTGTTCCCGGCACCACAGAGAATGCCTTCTCCGATGGGCAGGCGTTTAGAGGTACACACCGTATAGAGCGTCGTGTAAACAGATCAACACCGTGCAGTCTTCTGGCCACGGTAAAACGCGATATCGGTTGTCCAGTCGCCTGTGTCGTGTGTCTAGCGATTTCTTCCGCTGTCTGCCGCCTGTTTCTTCTGGCCTGTAAGACAATATATCGGTCATCTGCGGGTGTGGTTCCTTGTGGACGACCACTACTGAACTCCCCGGATAGCTGTTCCTGTAGTTTGAAATTGTCTCCAAAGTCGTGAAACGATGCTGTGAGCAATTCCGAACTCTGCAGCCACACTTGTCACACTGCGACCTTCCTCCAACTTCCCAATGATTCGACCTCGGGTAAAAGCATCCAGATGTCGTCTAACAGATTGATTATTCGCCTTTTCTTGCTGCAGCAGCAACTCGGTGTGATTTTAACTGCTATACAGCATGCAATCTCTTTGCCAGAAATATTGATCTTACACTGACAACATGCTTCATACTACTCAGACACTCCCCCATTATGTCTGCCTGCATATCTGCGCATGTGCTACCGTACATCACCTTACTTAATCTCCTGATTGGTCTTTCTGTCCGCTCTGCCTCTTCGTTCAGCTGATATGCTAATTTTTCGACTTTGTCCTTAATTTTTGCACACCAGTGTAGCTCATCTTTAACTAGAGCATTTTTTAAGAAATTTTCACTAGGTGATGCAAGTTTAACATAAAGTCTGTAACCATCCCAGTAATTTTTCCTCATTTCTTAACAAACATGTGCATATATCGTCGTCTCAATGTGGTATTCCTGTAATCAGTGCTGTGTTCTGAGGAGAGTGTATAGGACATCTGATTTAAGAGGAAGCCGATATGAACCAACCGTAAGTTTAATATTAACTCCGAAGTAAAGGGGGCCCAGGGGGGTTGTCCCCCGGAAATTTTTTGAATTTGTAGTCTTAAAAACATATTTTAGACGATCTTTGGTAATGTTATGGGAGAAGAGTTTCGGTGGCTCTCCCCTGTCTATTTTTTTGAAATAGTAGCTCTAAGAATGCAGTTTTAAACGATCTTTGATGATGGAGAAGAGATTTGAGAGTCGATCTAAGGAAGTTTTTCTGATTTGTAATCTTAGAAATGCATTTTAACTGTCTTTTGCAATATTAAGGACTCGGGTGCGACCACCTCCACGCCCATTTTTTGAAATTGAAACCTTAAAAATGCAAACATTATCTCCAATAGTATTTAAGAAGAGGGAGGTTCAGGCTCTCTTTGGCGATTTTTTTTGCCATTGTAGAAACAAAACGCAATTTAATCCTATCTTTTCGTGATGATACGTGGAGGAGAAATTCGAGGGCCCACACCAAGAAATTTTTCTAATTTGCAGTCTTAAAGATGTATTCCAATTATCTCTGGTAATGGTAGGGGAGAAAAGGTTTGGAGTGCTCCCCCCGAAATTGTAGCTCTATTATAGACTTAAAAACGCATTCTAGACTATCTTAGGTTAGGTTAGGAATTAAAGAAATTCTAAGGTCCACTCCGAAATTTTTTCAAAGTTGAACTCTTTACATTGCAAATGTAGACAATCCATGATTCATGAGTAATTTTAGAGGACCAGCAAATTTTCGAAATTGAAGCTCCAGAAACGTAATTCTTGAAGACTTGAAGGAGAAAGGAGTTCTCCCACGGAAACATTTTGAAACTCAAGCGCTTAAAACAAAATTTAGGCTACTCTTGAACGATGTTGCAAAACTGAGAGGTGGGAGGCCCTCCCCTGGAAACTTTTACGAGTTATTGTTTAAAACGTGGTTTGTAGTTTGTTGTATGGTAATATTAACAAGAGGAGTGGCTTGGAGGGTACCATATTAAAAAGGGAGTGAAGAATAATTACATAGCACTGCAAAAAGTCTGTTTAAAACTTAAATCTTTAACTTAATGCGCAATCATTAAATGTATAACTTTTTATCGGACACTAAATAACTCGTATTCCTTTTCTTTCTTCCCCGGGGGAAGTAAACACATCTAACAAGACGAGCCCATTATGCTAAATAAACCCAAATATTCGGTATACACTTGATATTTTCAGAAATTTTCGAGGGGTGCCCATGCCCTCCCTCTGGCATTGTTTCCGTTCTTGTTAGACTTCACATGAATTACAATGAAGGTTTTTTTTTTTTTTTTTTCAATTTAAGCAAGGAAAGAAGGTTTAAAAAACGATGCTTGAAACTTCCTCAGTGTGGTTTTATGGCTCTTCGGCGTTGTGTTTATATTATTGTTAGACTTCGAAGAATAAAAGGATTTTTTTTTAATATTTAGCTCCAAAAAAGGTTTTTTAAACTATTTTTTAAACTTTCTAAGGGTGGCCATGCCCTCTTCTCATTGTTTTTCATATTGTTAGACTTTCTATGTATTATAAGGGATTTTTTTGCATTTTTGCTCAAAAAAGGAGATTTTAACTATGAAATTTTCTTGGACTGGATCTGCCCATGCTTTCAGGGTCCTCCAGTTTTCCATTGTGGAGCGTCTCAATCAAATAAGGCTCATTAAAATTTTTATTTTTATCACTTTTTTTCATCATGAAAACAAATGTCTAATATTTTTAAGCAATGTTCTTTGCATTCATCATATTCACTTTTGGAGGTATAAAACTGAATTTTTTGCTGTAAGAAATTTTTTAGTTCATATTCATCCTTCCTACACTGAATTCTTGACTGTTTGTGTTGCGATACTTGTGCTACTAGCACACCAAGCAAATGTTCTGAACTAGAGTCCATCCTTTCCTTCAAAAGTCTAATTAAAACGCTAATCATGTCGGCTTGGAACAAGGACTCTGAAAAGAAAAGGAAAATGATTATAAAACAAGCTTTTATTTGCTTTACATGTAATTTTTAAATACATAAATGCTTAAAAAACAAAACTGATCATTCAGAATGCAAATAGTTTTTAAATAGTTCACTTTTCACATCTTATTCCTCAAATTTTTCTTTGCCATTTCATAAAAAATGTAGAAATAGTTTTCAGCATTAGAATGTAATTCATTTCAGAGTTTTACTATTGTAATCTTATGCACTAGTTATTCAATTTTAAACTAACATGTGTGTTAATGAATGATAACTGTATTCAATAAATATAAGTATCAGCAAAATAAAAAACAATGAATACATTATATTTACATGTTACATAGAATCAAAAGACTTAATTAAAAATACATAATTTTTATTTTTGTTTAAGCCTTATGAAACAGGTTCCTTTCATGAAGACTCATTGATGCAATAAAAAAGAAAAAAATAAGATAGTGACTGAAAACAGTTCACACACACTTATAAATGGCAGCTACACCACAGTTAAAGATTTTTTTTTAAGCTGAATAAGCGAAGAATTAAAAAATAAACTCAAAAACATTGTCATAAAAATTATTAAAATCAAAAGTTTCTGTCTGTATTGATTTCCATTAACTTGCTTGAACTCCATTAAAACAAAATTCCAGTTACAGTCAAGTCCCGACTTACGCGGGGGATGTGTTGTTCCAAGATCCCTCGCGTAAGTCGAAATTTCACATTGTGGAAAAGGGTACGTGTAAAAACTTTTAAAAACATATCCAATTATTCTATACACTTGTAAATGCCAGATCAAACAGTTGAAAACTATTTCTTAACCATACATTTCTGTTTCTTATATAAAAACTGAATTTTATTCATATTTTAAATTTTAAAAAAAAACTGTTTTATTCAACATAAATACTACTACAATGCACAAAAAAAAATCAATGGGAAAGAAAGACGAAAAATAAACCAGTACGGTACGTACAGTATGTAGTAAGAAAAACAAATGCTCGATGGTTTTACTGTACAAAAGATCCAGTAGCGATATTCGTAACTTAAAAAGAAGAAGATGATGGTGATTTATTCTGTGTGCCCAAACCGTTACTTATATATTCTTAAATACATAGTACAGTTGCTTCACTAGTTCTTTTACGATGTTTCTACATGGAAACATCCATCTTCCTGGTTTCTTAAGATTCACAATACAAGAACAGCTTCCATTTTCATAATTTTTGGTGAACTTTTATGGATTTCCTTTTCTTGACTTTTCATTGCACATATGGATGATTCACTCATACCTAATTGTTGTGCTACCTTCGACGCATTTTATAGTTGTTCAAGCATATAATCTTCAGATTTTCTTTAATTGTCAGAAACCTTCTCTTTTCTTTTTGATCTTCACAAGATGAAACATCGCTCCTTGGTGTCATTATATTTTAACAACTTTCACATTTAGAATTAAAAAAATAGAAAATGAGGAGTAGTTATTTGTATAAGCGATGTATCTGACTAGTACAGTGTGGGAACTTCCGCTCTCAATGATGCTAAAGGGATGAAGCTCCATTTTCGAAAAAAAAAGAAAAAAAAAATGGTCAATAACAAAGCTAATACAGACCTCGATTCCCTTCCGAAAATTTTCGTGTTCCGGACGAGAAATTCATGTTATATCTAAAATTCTTTACTGGTGAAAAAATTCACGTTATAGCCATTTCGCGTAAGTCGAATCTCGCTGTAGCGGGAGTCGACTGTATATTGGACAAAATTTGAGCGTTTGTTCAAGTTCACTCAACAGGATCTCACTGTGTTAGTATCTGAAATTTTATTAATAAATAAAATGTATTTTATTTTAATAAAGGCACTATTTCTAGATAATCTAATGTGAGTTACATATGAATTTCAACTTAAAATAAAAAGAATTATCACTATTATACAGCTAACAAATAGCAAACATAGGCAAAAAGCAGATACAGTTCATGGTGTCTCTAATTTGCAATGGTCTCCTCCAATTAAAATTTAAAAGTTTAGAGTAGTGGAATTACACAACTAAAAAAAATAATAATAAATTTAGAAAAAAACTGAGAAAGTTCCATTAAGATTTTAAAAGTTTAATTCAGTTCAATACTAGGATTAATAACTCAATATTCAGTTTAGCATAATGAAGAGAATAAAGTACGTTGGAATAGCTAAGTGTTGTTAAATATCTAAAAATTCAATAATTGCTTCTCTTCCTACTTACTAACAATTTTAAAATTCTTATAATTTAATGTTAGGATGCAAATAAGTATGTATAGATATTGGTGAATTCCAGGAAAAAGGAGACATGACACTTGAATTTTAAAAATTAAAATTTTGACAGTTGCCATAGACCATTTCTCTTTAGAAATAAATCAGTTTCTTGAATCTGAACCTGTTTTTGCCACACAGCTTGATGACTTTTAGAAAATCAAGAGCAAAATCGAGTTTTCTCTTTGTGTGTTTACAGAACAAAAAATTTCTTTTTTTTTGCTACATACTATAATTTTAACAAACTTGTTATGAGAACATAATATGCAGGTTATTTTTTATCTTTTAAATGTCTAGTTAAACTTTTTGCTAAGTAATTTAAAATTCTTTTTTTTTCAACCATGAAATAGGTCCATTACTAAGGTCACAATGTGATGTCCTTCCGTTACCAAAATACTGCATCTCAGTTAGTTCACCAAAAACCTTTTGGGTATAGAAACTGATGTTTTTTAATGTAAAGCAGAATTGTGTCCCTTGTCAATGAGGGCTAGGTATAGCTTGATTAGACATTTAATTTATATGGTTTTTAATTGTAACAGAAGGACAAAAAATATAGTAAGGGAAGGACATTTATCTAGTGGAAAACAAACTAGAGTTTAAAGTTAGTAGTGACATTTAAAATATATATCAGTAATATTTGTACAAAAACTATGTCTGCTTTCATTTAAAAAATGAACTTTTATTTCATTTTAAAAAAATTGTTTCCTGATTTTATTTCTTCTATTGTATGTGATAAAAATCATGACCCTTAAAAAGTTGTTATATGTTTGGTATATGTTTGTGATATGACAAGCCAATTTAAGCAGAAACAGTTGTTTACAAACTTGATATTTATATTAGAACAATACAATATTGAAATTGCTTTCAGATTTGATGCTACAAGTCGCGGGAAAGGATCCTTGAGAGCATTGGTTTAACCATTAAACATATTGCGAAGAGATTGGTGAATTCAAAGATCAACTTTCAAATAGACGGAGTAACATCCATTCTCATTGTGGCACTCAAAATATGCACTATTTAAACCCTGTAACAAGTTATATTATTAAACATAGTGAGTACTTCAACAAATCGAAGGAGATTTCACTTCAAAGTCAACAGACTGACTGTTATAAATAATGTTAAAAATGAAGATACAGCTGAATCAAAAACAGCAAATCATGAGAATATGCCAAAGGATTCATTAACATTTGGACAAGTTTTCTTAGTTGAATGGAAGGGAAAGAAATTAACAAAGAGCAATGTTGGACAGGTACTTCATATAGAAGATGAAAGCATATAAATATCTTATTTGAGAATGCATAAATGTCTGAATGATCTTGATCTTTGTGTTCCATGAGAAAGAAGATAAATGTTCTATGAATTTTGATAAAATTATTGAGTATTTTAAGGATTCAGAATTGTAATAGATGGCTCAGGCATGAGATATCATTGTTCTAGACTGCTGTATTAACTGAATGAATAGTTGTAAGTTGATATTTACCAAATGTAATTGTTTTGGACTTCTTGTCCTTCTGTTACTGTCCTTCAATTAATTACCCTTAACAAATACATAATTGATATGTTTAAAATAATTTATTAAAACTAGAGCTGTAATTGTAATGATTGAACACTACTGTATGTGCCTTAATTTTTACGGAATTGTTCCTTTTACAGTTTGGCTGAACTTTTGGAGAAAATATGATAGCGTGAAAATCATGTCCCAAAAATGTCCTTCCATTACCGTTTTTAAGTTTGATTAAAAAAAAAAAAGAAGTTACTAACAAAAAAAATTCCTGGCTTTTGCTTATTTAGCAACTTACTATGATGTGTATAAAAGTCTATGCATTATTTTTTGAAAAAAATATGTATTTTGATTGGCCCATTACTTAATTCCTATTATTTCTTTATAGTAAATAAAAGTAAGGTTTCAAAGAAAGTCTGGAAGGAAGTCTGTGGCGGATGTGCATCCAGGAGACCCTATAGCACCTACAGCCTTGAAATTTTTGTACAAAATTACTTCGAGCCCCAGGGGTGTGCACCTCGGATTTTATTTTTTTAAATTCGAATTAGCTTTTTTGTGCATAATTTTTTAAGCTCAAATTTCACGTAAATTACCTATTATTGCCTATTAAAGGGGTGAAAAAATACCTGCACATATCAATATTATATATAGTTGGAAAGGATAGAATTTTCTGCGTTCTACGCAATTTGTTTCAATGCTTTAACTTAAATACGGCAGGAGTTATTTGCATTTTTAGCTTGGACTTTTTTAGGCTTAGCTAAAATTTAGGCACTAAGCGAAGGAATTGTGTTACAGTTTTCTTTCTGACACCATTGAAAAGAGCGGCGTTTTTTACTCCAGATCTAACCCGATCTATGGTCAAAAAACAAAGCTTCTATCTCCAAAGAAAAAAGTTACAAGCCATTAAAAATCGAAGTTATTATCATCTCCATTAAAATTATTAATGTTTTATTCGGCGTTGCCATAGTTACGTCTTTTCGATTCGCATGTTTCTTCTTTCCCTTATTCACAAACTTGAAAGGTTTCGATTTTAACGGAAAATTTTAGGATCAACTCAATTTAAGCCCCAAGCTAAAGAGCATAATATATTACTGAGACTATGAATATACAAAACTGCAGTTTTGCAATGCTCAGGGCCCCTTAGCCATTTCGGCTCTGCAAATTGGTACAAATTATTTTGAAACCCGGGGAAGGGGTGCTTTTTGATCCAAAGGGAGCTCATAATGCGTTTTTAATCTGTTTCTTTCTAATTGACAATTTAAATCTTTGCAAATCAAATAAGATTGCGAAGCAATCTTCGAGAGTTGGTGAGGGTTAGCAAGCAGGGGGGCAGAGCCCCCTAGTGAGTCAAAAGAAATTAGAGATAAAATTTGAATAGATTTGGTAAAAATTAGAGAGTGTATTTTATAAATGATAAGTCCATTGACAGAGTGCCCTAACCATTATGGTAATTGGAAAAAGCTTAATGAATGACAGACTTATATATTACTGATGTGTTGCCCTCAAAATCAAATAAATACAATATATCAAAAAAGAAACTTATAAGCAGTGTTGTATCTGCATATTTAGTTTCCAAAATTTAGTTTTTGAGGACTTACCATTGACCCAAACTATAACTAAAATGTCAACAAAACAGGCAATTTTTTTTGCAAAGTTTTGGAACCAAATTAGCTATAAGTCGTCAATTCTGAAGTCTACACAGATGACAATCAATAAAGATAGTAAAAAGTTTTGATTTATATCTCCGGCATACAAGGGTTTAGAAGAATGAGGCAAGATGGAATGGTTTCTTCCAAATGTCCTGCATCAAACAGTATCCCTACTGTCCGGGGAGACATTCAAAATTAGGAGGAGATATGTTTACAGACACATACGCAGACCGATATACATGCACAGATTTTAAAAATAGAGTAAGGATGAAACTTTAATTATTATGATTAAAGAATAGATAGATACATTTAGTAGATCCCAATACATAATGGAATATATCATACTGACCTCGAAGAGTTTCGTATTTTGCAAGACATGACAAAAAAAATGCTGCTTTAGTTCTAAGTTTTTCGTCAGGTTTCTGAAGTAGTCTCAATAGCACTGGTAGAAAATTAGTTATTTCAAGGTATTTGATAGCTTCATCATTATTTCTACATAAACCTAAGATAGAAAGATAAAAAATAAAGAAATAAATGTATGTAATTTACATATACCGTATTTTCGGGAATAAGCGCCGCGGCGCATACAAGAAAAAAAGTAAAAAAATTGCCGGTGCGGCGCATATAACGGGGTGCGGCGGGTACAGTGTTTTTTTTTCAAGTTAACCATCGAAAGGGATGGCCAATCGAGGGATGCAGAAGGCAAAAAGTGCAAAATGGGGATTTTTTAAAATATTTTATTATCGTTAATTAAAAATACTAACGAGAAATGAAAAAATACTTTTTATTTCCATTTAATCCAGCTTTCTTTACTACTAATTGTGCTTTTAAGATGTTTAATGTTGGATGCGCACTTATGGAAGGTGCGGCGCTTACACCGGGTGCGGCGCATACATTAAAAAACTTTTTTCTTTGAGAATATATTTCGATGCGGCGCATACACCGGGTGCGGCGCTTATTCCCGAAAATACGGTAATAGAAAATGCATTGCAGAGTAGATAGTATTAGTCCATTTTAATGAGGTTTTGGTTTTGTAGTCACTCTACAACCTAAGACACTGTTTGACTAGATCTCAAAAGCATTATTTATAATACCTGTATACCTGTGTGTTTTTGATATGTTCAAAATCTGCAACTTAAACCACAATAAAAATTAGTTATACAGTATGCATTCCAGGGGGAAAAAAACAATGAAACTGTTGTTGCTTTGTTTAAGTAGTGCAGAGAAATCAAATAGTGCCAAAAGCATCCAAAATAGCCCCGGACAATGTCCATGGCCCTTGGTGAAGGCAGTTGATAGCCTGTGGGGTTTTGGTCAATGTTGCTGAGTTTGGCCAACAGGATAGGACAATTAAAGATATGACCTGGATAAAGTTGAGCATCGGGACAGTGAGTACAAGCATGGCAGCTTACTTGGCCATTATGGGATACTTTCATTTCCTTAAAAATGTTCTGTAGATTAATCAATAAGTGTTAGGAGTTAAGCTATTGAAAAGTTTAGGGGAATTTTGGTCTGTGGTTAGGTTAACAATGAAGCTGGAAATATCTTATAGAGCTTAATTACAAAATCTTTTCTACTTCAAAAATCTTAACGTGACCAAACTAAATCTTATTAACATATCTCTTTAGATAGAAACCTTTATAAGTATACCTTAAAAAGGGTACTTATTTTTATCACTTAACCATTCTTCATCTAGAAATGCCATTATTCCTATGCAATAATTCTAACTGAATGCTGCTTCATCTTAATATATATATATTTCTTCTGTGTGTATGTTTGTAGCCATAAGGCTTTTAAATGGCTGGACTGATTTCGATCAAATTTTTTGTGTGTAATTGACACACAAAAATTTTAATTTGATTTTTGTGTGTAGTTGATCCAGGAATGGTTTAGAGTCGCGATGGATCGAATTGGAAACATTTTTGTTAATTAATTTATTTATTTAAACATTGAATGGTTATAACTTCTGGACGATTAATATTTATTTTAACCTGTTGCTCAGTGAGAACTGAAATAAATATTTAATCCATTGCCAAAGAATAATAAGAAAGCCAGCTATGCTTTTTCTAATGAAATTTCCTACTGTGATATGTCAATTGAGAATAGATAATATATATATAGAGAGAGAGAGAGAGTGAAGCCTTCATTTCTTGAAAGCAACGATTTTAGGTACCATGATATATTTTAAAGTAAATTACTGGAAGAAATCGGGTTTTCTTCACTATGTTCACACGCAAAACGTGTCTTCTGTTGTCGTAGTTAAACCATGTGACCGAATTGGTGCTTTAGGTTTTCCTAACCAAATGATCAGAAAGTACCGTACCTAGCAACATTTGTTTATCGGCTCAAATTCATCTAAGTTTTGGCACCAATAGCAAGAATACTTTAAGGATTATCAAACTAATCAGTACATTATTAAAGGAAAAGATGGTGAAATTAAAGACGAAACAAATTTTATTTTCATCCAGATAAATTACAACAGGGTAGCTCTGTACACAAAAGATCAGTGCAGTGGAAGATTTTTATCTTTGGTAAAAAGAACTAATTAGGAAATATATGAAGTTTTAAAAGTTTTCGTTCAAATAATCAGACAACTAATCGGTCGGAGTTCGCTTCGCTTACTGATCGGCTGGATAACAGTAACGTGGTGGCTTGGCGACTTTGAACATAAACTTCTAGTAACTCTGGTAAAACTACAACAAAAAACTAGAGTTGCATGATTATTTGTTTACATTTTAAAAGTACTGTTAATGTAATTTATTGTATTTTTTGTTTATTTGGTGAAATATTTCAAATTGCAAAGAATTGTTTTTGGTTTTTAAAGAGTGTTTAGTCATTTTAGAGGAAGAAAGTGTTGATTTTACATTGAGAGGGGGGGGGGGGAGTGATTTTGGCTCATTTAGGGAACTATTTTTACCTTTGTCATTTTTTTAAACGATATCCTTTCGATTGTTTTATTCTTCTTCATATGGGAGATGTTGCAGAGCGGGATTTCCCGTTTGTTCTAGATTAGTAGTTAATTTTTTTACACTTAATATCTGAGGACGATTTTCATCCTTTGAGTATGTCTGAAGGAACAAACCATACAATCTATGAAGATCTTTTAACCGGGATGAAAACAGCCCAAAGTCAAAAAAGGAAAAAAATTGCGCGGCTTAAAATTTTGATTTTTTTTTTAAATGTTACGCGAAACTATCCATATATATATTGATATTATACTGTCTTTTAAATATTAATAGAAAAAATTGTTTAGTTCTTTTTTACTTGCAAAAATGCTAGCATAAAAAAAGCTTGCATTTATTTAATATTTTAACAGATAGTTCAATTCTTTTTATAATTTTCAATTTCCCACAGCCCACATATTAGATGAAATTAAAACTTTATAATGTGACGTCAAGTGCTATAAAACTTCCATATAATTAAATACTCAATACAAGTCATTAGACATCATATTTACAAAATGACATTATCAGTGTTGCCAACCTTGGAGAAACAATTTGGGGAGCACCTGTGGTGATTTTGAGAAGCATTTTGAAGTTTTGTAGAGCAGCTGGGTATATTGTATAAAAATCAATTTAAAAAAAAAAACTAAAAGAAATCTAAAACTGTTTCTGAGCTTTGGTCATTTAAGCGTTAGCACAAAAATAATTACTTTAAAATTAATAAAACATCTTTAAACACTGTCATGCTTGGAGAGTATATGAGTCATTCTTCAAAGAGTGTAACTTTTCTGTCACTCTTCTTTTACAGTAAAAATTTTAAGGAGCAATTCATTTAACAATGGTTTTTAATTTCATGAAAAATATATCTATTTAAATGTGCCAATATTTTTTTAAATAAGAACTTTTATTTTAGTATATTTTTGGTTCACAATATGAGAGTTCTCATCTTTGTGGCATGTCACACACCTTGTGTGACTGTTTATGTTGCTTAATAACTTGTTTAATTAAAAGTATGTGCTTATTTATTTATTATTCCTTTCACAAGTGTCTCAAATAATAATTGTTTAAGTATATTTATTTTTTTAATATTACGTTTTAGTTTGTTTTAGTAGGACAAGGAGTCATGTAACACAGTAAATTCCCACCTGTTTCCTAAACACGAAATGCCATTCCTCATTAACACGTGGCAGTAATGACATCAAATTTTATTTTCCATGATACAAGGGAGCCCCTTTGTTTATTTTCAGCCATAGTTGATGTTGTGAGATTTTTGTCGAAAAACAGAAGATAGATTTTGCTTTAAAAACTTAGTGTGGTAATTCTGACTTCTCACCTCCATGAACGTGGATTACAGAGATGTAAATTAATGTAAAAAAAGAAGTGAACATGTTTTCATATAAAGTAAGACAAAACAACGTCAGAAGAAGCACAAATTTGTAAATTACAGCAGACACGTGTTTCGGCGTAACAGGGAACGCCTTTTTCAATGCAAAAAATAATGAGCTTATGGATGAAAAGACATCCGACAAAAGCCAAGAGCAGATCAGCATGCAGCTTAAAAGATAAAAACAGCGGATTAGCCAAACACCAATGACAAAGTTATAAACCGATCAGGAACCAATAGGAATGCAAGCAAAGGCCAAGAGCTTTCTCTTAGGTACGAACCCAGAAAGAAAGAATTCAATTGGACAAAGATTAAGCCGAAGCTTAAACAAAAAGAAAAGAAATTGTCAGTAACCGTGAACCGCAAGAAAGGAAAAGCTGAATGGAAAACCATGAAATAAAATAAACAGAAACAAAAAATATTCGAAAAAAGGAAAAATAAAGATAAATAGAAGAAAATTGGGGGGGGGGGGGGTGGCAATCAAGACAAAAAGGTAAAAATAAACAAAGGAAGATCGATATATATATATAAAAAAAAGGGGGGGGATGGGGAAAGGACAGTATTAAAGATATGGGAGCCAAATGTTAGAAAAATATGGAACTGCACTAAGATCGTTAACTAAGTTAGAACTGTTCCTCAAAATATGAAAGGATTCCCAAAAGTCAAGATCTGATGAATTGGGGCATTTTTGGATAATCTGATAAGAGTTAAAATCAAAAGAGTGATTCGAATCCCAACAGTGTTGAGCAATACTAGACTTATTTAATTGTTGCTTTTTCACATAATTTTGATGCTCTTTCAAGCGAATTTTTAAAGCACGCCGAGTCTGTCCAATATAGGCAAGTTTACATTATTTTTTGCATTGAAAAAGGCGTTCCCTGTAATGCCGAAACACGTGTCTGCTGTAATTTACGAATTTGTGCTTCTTCTAACGTTGTTTAGTCTTACTTTACTGTTTGCACAAAGGTATTTATTTATCTTATGTTTTCATATGCTTAACATGTGCAACGATGTAGCAACAAAGAAAAAAAAACCCTGAAAAATGTATCTATTAGGCTTATATTAATGGAAAATTTCTCACTTCCATGACAGACCTTATCAATGTCATCATTTCTGAGGTGAAAATAAATGACGGAGGGGAAATACATCAATAATAGGCATTCTATCAAAATTATAAAATACCACTATATCCACAAATTTACAAAATACTATTTTTTAAGATACATTTGAAACTACTAATTAAGAGAGCGTAATATTATATTCCCACTAATCATTAAAATAGCTGATTGTATGCACAAATAACAAAATTACTACTTTGATATTAAATTGGCCTCGATTTTAAATATTAAAAGTTTTTTTATTGTTTTTTATTTCCGTGAACAATGCATTTATTTTATTTTTTTTTTAATTTATGAGTAAATTAATTGGAACTTAGCTGGGCCATTAGTTATGGTTACTTCTAGTAGGTAAAACTTTCATGTAAGAATTTAAAAAAAAAAAAAAAAAAGTTTCGAAATTGAAAAAATATTTGCGTTTAAAAGTTACATTTTCTGGAGAATGACCCATATGCATCTTTAATTTCCTATATTTACATGCATATCATAATTAAATAGCACCATATAATTAAAAGAAGTTAGAATTCAGTAAGATCTTCAAGAGCTATATCTTTGATAAACATTAAAACTAAATCTGACAAATGATTTTGGCTTGAATGGGCGTGGCAGTCTTCAGGAAATATATATATAAGAAGGATTGAAAATAATAGTCTACAAAACGGTACTAATGTCTAAGCAGTAAAATGGCATAGCAGATAAAAATGAGAGAGTATTAATGAAGCGAAGGCAATCAGATTTTAAAAGCTACATCTAACGATTGCACTGTCACTCTCCAGCATTTCCTCACTAACAGCAAGTTACTTCTTTCTTTCTACCCAAGAAAGAAGGATTGCCTCAGCAAAAATCCTGGTCGGGGAAGAAAGGAGGTGAGGGGGTATTTGCACGATGCTTGAAAGTGACTGTGAAATGAGCGTTGAAAACAATATGTGTACAGCAAAAAATAAAATACAAGAAGGGTTGAAAATAATAGTCTACAAGATGTTGTAAAGGTCTGAATGGTAGGATGGCACAATAGACAGAAATGAGCAAGTGTTATAGAAGTGGATGCAATCGGATTTCGAAAATGTTTAAACGCTGGCGATTGCTACGTCATTCTCAAGCCTTTCCCTCTCCCCACTCAGGAAACTAAGTTCCTCTCTTCTTTCTACCTTAGAAAGAACATGCGAGTCAGCAAAAATCAGGGGGGGGGAGAGATCGATCGCTTGAAAACCCTCGGCCAGGAAATGGAAAAAATACAAAAAAAGGAAAATCCCTGGTATTGACGACGTAAACAAAAATACTGTGCTGTTATAGTTAACACAGATATTTTTCTATATCGATTTCGCGGCATTGTGACGATATTGTATGTACGCGGCATCATGACGATTCCCGCTTTTTGTATCGTAAACAACATCGTATCATCATCGTTTAGCCAACAGTTCTGTTATCATCCTATATCGTTTCATGTTGTCTCACCGATGACGCGACCGATATATGCGGTCTTGAAAATTTCTTTTTAAAACATAAAAACCGCGGAAATAAAAAAAAAATACAAAAGCGGAAAATCGCTGATCCACGGAAGATTTTCATCTCTGTTTTAAGTACGTGAGAAAAAATAGTTAATAAAACAACTGCTCAGTGCGCACTAGATAAACCAAGTTGTAATAAATGTAAGCATTCTGACTCCCAGCAGCCTCAAACATTTTCTTTTTAAGGAATAACGAAAAAATACCTTTGTGCTAAAAATTAAAATAACCAATTATCCAACGGTTTGAAGCACAAATTGCAAATTACTGGTTATTGAAATTTTTCAACTTTTCAATTTACAAAGTTTGAACAGAACAACATCTGTTGTCCTCTAGTAAAAAAATAAATGTGCACATTCAAATAATAGTTTTGTTGTACAAAAGCTAGTAGTTTGGGTTAGAAAACAAACAGACTGTTGCCAACAGGCAAAAGAGAAAGTAAACTTCACTCTTTTTTAAACGAGCTGATGTGTGCCTCACATGACTTCCTTTTACTTCAATTTAATGTCATTTTCCCATTACTGGAAATTTTAATGTGATTCAATAGTTTACTCTCTAAATATCACCAACAATGGCCTAATTGAAACCAGATTTTAAAAAAAAGTATCCAAATTTGTCGCCAAGTTGGCGAAAAAACTTGGCGAACAAAAGATGGTCGATATATCGCCAAGTGTCCGCCAAATTATAACACCACTTGTGTTTGCATCGAAAATAACAATGATTTCCCCCAAAAAAGTGGGAGATCCCTTTAGAAACACTCGAACGCAACCAAAAGGGGAGGTGCATACCAAGACCCCACTAGGAGTCTACTACCAAATTTCAACTTTCTAGGACATACCGTTCTTGAGTTATGTGACATACATACAGACATCACAAAAAAACTCGTAGTAATTAACTCGGGAATGGTCAAAATGGATATTTCGTGTGGCTATAACATTCTTAGGCACTTATCCAAGTGTGATCGAGTCGGAAAAAAAAAAAACCTCAACATTCATTCGGGGGTGAGCAAAGTGGAAATTAAGGTAAATTTTTAAGTGAAAATTTTTTCGCAAATACAATACTTTCTTTATTGTAAAAGGAAGTAAAAAGGATTTTCGTGTGAATTGATATGGTTTACATCCAGGGTTCTTGATTTTTTTAATTTAAAGCTGATTATGAAACAGCTGAATAATAGTTTAGGATAAAATATAACTTGATATTGTTACTAGAGGACCCGACAGACGTTGTTCTGTTCAAACTTTGTAAATTGAAAAGTTAAAAAATTTCAATAAACTATCAAGTGTTTGAACAGTTTTGCTGAAATAAATAAGTAAAAAGAAAATGTTTTAAGTTGCTTGGTGTCAGAATGCGTATATTTATTACAACTTGATTTATCTAATGTCCACTAAGCAGTTGTTTAATTAAATATTTTTTTCTCCCATACTTGATGGTTTGTTCCTTCAGCCATACTCAAAGGATAAAAAGCGTCTGAAGATATTAAGTGTAAAAAAAACAACTACCCATCTAGAAGAAATGAGAAATCTGTCTTCAACATTACCCATATGAAAAAGAATAAAACAATCGAAAAGATATTGTTTAAAACATGATAAAGGTAAAAACAGTTCTCTGAATAAGCGAAAATTACTCATCCCTCCCCCCTCCTCCCTTCCTAATGTAAAATTAACATTTTTTAACTAAAATGACTAAAAACTTTTTAAAAACGAAAAACAATTTTTTGCAATTACAAATATTTCGCCAAATAAACAAAAAATACAATGAATTACATTAACATTATGTAAGCAAATGATCACGGAACTCTATTGTTTATAGCCAAAGTCGCCACCACATTACTGTAATCCAGCCGATCAGTGAGCGAAGCCAACTCCAATGGATTAGCGGTCAGATCTTTTGAACAAAAACTTTTATAACTAATTATTATATTAAAACTTTTATATATTATATTATATGTTGCCTGATTTGTTCTTTCCACCAAAGATAAAGATCTTCGGTTGCAATGATCTTTTGTGTACAGAAATAACCTGTTGTAATTTATCTGGACGAAAATAAAATTTATTTCGTCTTTAAATTCCATCATCTTTTCTTTTAATAATGTACTGATTAGTTTGAGAATCCTTAAAGTATTCTTGACATTGGTGCCAAAACTCAGATGGATTTGAGCTGAGAAACAAATGTTGCTAGGTACAGTACTTTCTGATCATTTGGTTAGAGAAAAAAACATAATTTCTTCCAGTACTTAACTTTAAAATAGTGTATCACGGGACCTAAAACCGTTGCTTTCAAGAAATGAAGGCTTCACCCTCTCTCTCTACGTTTTATCTATTCTCAATTGACATGTCATAGTAGGAAATTTCATTACAAAAAGCAGAGCTGGCTTTCTTATTGTCCTTTGGCAACGGGTTAAATATTTATTTCAATTCTCACTCAACAATAGGTTAAAATAAATATTTATCATTTGGGAGATATAACCATCCAATGTTTTTAAATTAATTAATTAATTAATTAACAAAAACGTTTCCGATTCGATCCATTGCGCTTCGAAACCATGCTTGCCACGACTTAATTACACATAAAAAATTTGAACAATCCAGCCATTTAAAAGCCTTATGGTGACAAATGTCCACACAGAAGATTTTCATATATTAATATACTGACTACCCAGCTAAAATTCAACACGTATTTATACATTGAATCATTAAACTTATTTCATCTATAAGACATTTAATTTTAACTGTTGAACCAAAAATTACTTACAAGATAAAGCATATAAAGCTTTTAAGCAAACTTTTTCATCAGGATGCACGTCCATCAGTTTAACTAATTGTGGCATTATATTGAGATCAAGACTCTTTGACTGGCAAAATTTATTGTTCTGGCATAAATCTGCAATAAGTTCTGCAACTGCAGCAACTACTTCAGCATCCGAGTAAGACAATAGAGGTACTAGCTGATTAAATCCTCCTATCTTGAAAAAATCTACATGAAAAATATATTAAGTCCATGAATAAAAGCTCTTTGAACAAGCAATAATAAAAAGCATAACTATAAAATTATTATTCATTTTGTTACACCACTAGAGATGCCAGCTGATGAAAATGACTTTCAGTAACAGGCAAGACAATTCTTAAGGTTTTTTTTAATTGTTATTATTTTCAATACTTCAGTAAACAGAATATTTGATCAACCTAAACATAAATTCAGAATTTAACCTACACCTATAACTATAATTATTACCAATCAATCAATATATACTTTATATATATATATATATATATATATATTTAATTGCCTATCATTTAAAAACCTAAAAGTCCAAAAATTCCCTTTAGGTTTCTGAATTAATTTTTTTTTAAACAAAGGAACGCTTATTAAGGTAATTTTTTGCATCAATATTTTAAATAGATTTTGGATATAAATTTAGGTTTTTAACTATTACATCAAAAACCATGTCAAACAAAGGGTTTTGAAACAAAAGCAAAAATTGAGGTTAAAACCAAATAAAACCACCAGCTGTCAAAAACTGACCAGCTGTAATCCTGACCCTATTCGAGGGATAATTAAGAATTTATTGCAAGACCAAGTACAAACTAGGAAAAAGTTGAAAGCAATAACCCGATTCACGGACCCACCATTTAGGGAAGAGAGAGATCAGTTGACCCCCACTCCCTTCTCCCCGACTTTAAAGAATTAATATTTTTATATAAAAGTGGGTGTGGTTTTTGTTGTTTTCTTATAAAAATTGCATTGAGTATTTATCTTTTGACATTGCCTGAAAAAAACTTGAAATGACATGCCTGACAAAATTCACTATCAGTTATTTCTAAGCAAAGCAAATTTTATTTGAATTTATAATGGGATTAACACCAGAGAGTATTAGAACTAAAAATTTAACTTGAATTTAGTCCCAAGGTCAGTTTTCTAGACATCAAAATGGAAACACTAAGTTTATTTTCAATATTATGCAATTGTGAGGTTTTTAAAAATTTTAAAACTCAAATAGGAGAGCACATTAGATAATATATATTTTTGTAAAACAAAAAGTTGAACCAACTGACCACTCATTCTTTAATACTGCTATGTAAAACTAAAATAAATAGAAGACAAAACATACAGAAATTCAAATTTTGTAATAGCTCTAACCAATCTAAATATCAAGATTTTATCAGACGTTCAAGAATTACTATAGAACTCCTAACTCCACCCACCCCCCTTTTGTGTGCAAAAGAAACTGTGCTCTCTCTACCTACCATTTGCATTATCAACTGACAAAATTATTTCATTCACAACAGTAATAGCCGTTTTCAAATCAGCATAAGTTACTTCTGTGCCTTCTCCCAGCTCGATTTTCTTCATGAACAGATCAATTTTAAAGAGCTCTGTTTTCATTTTGTCCAAATCTGAAGGTGGCAATTCTACTTGCTGCGACTGCGGCTCAACACAACACACTTGCATACTCATTCTGAAACGCAAAATACATCACTTATTAATGCCTGTAAGTAAATTAAAATGTCTTCGAAAGGTATGGAACCAAACATTGTTTAAAGTAGTTTATTTCAAATTAATTAGAATTTGCTTTTTAATGTGTTATGCAGAAATACTACCTACTATATTTTAAATTTTAATTTGTGATTGATTGATAAGGCAATTGCAGACCAGAATTGTTGAACCATATCAAAGAGCTGTGGTTATCTGAGCACCAACTAACCTCAATGACTCAATGAGTTCTGGATTAAACAGGACATATTAGCTTATAAAAAAAATGTACATAAAAAAAGTGTTCTGGACTTTTTCCAGAAATAACTTTTTGAACTTGAACATGAGCTCTAAAGCTTGGGTATAAAGCAGTAGGTTACCGCCTCTTGCCGTACTCGCTTTAGCACTGCACATACTAAATTTGGAATGATACAGAGTTCTTTCTGCCTTGCCCTGGCTTAAGGATGATAACTTATTGATTTATACCCAACCAATTACTTACAATTCAATTAAAAGTTGAACCGCACCATGATTGCGGACTCTCGCTGGTGGGCTAAATTTACTTTCTCCACCAGTTTGTTGGCACTCTCAGCTTCAATGAGGTAACATCTTCCTCCAGCTCAGTTATCACTATTAGAGACAGATGATCCCATATAACAAGGACAAAACTGCAGTTTCTGGATGGGATAACCGGGCTGTTGGTTTATTGCATCTTAAATAAGATTTGCAACAAGAAAAGATAAAGTTGAAATTGAATTCACCATGCTTGCCTCCCCCCTCCCCTCTAGAACCAGTCATCATTTTTCTTTTTTTTTCCATTGTTATAATTTGGGCAGAGAAGTGAAAATGGCTTGCTTCATTTTTGCAAAAAAGATAACATTTTCATTTTTCAAAAAATATGACCATAGCAGAAACCATGATATGAACTTTGTTTTAGATATATCAAAAAGCCTCATTATGTTGCTGATTACATGACCTATGCTGTTCAACCTGTATAGTGTATAGCTTCAAATCCCAAGAAAAACCTTGATAAATTTCATGTAAGTATGAATAGTTTTATGATGTTGCATTATTTTTTTATTTTTTGAATTATTAGCCTCAAGTTGGCTGCAGATTTAACATTGCAGTTAGTTTCTTATTTTTTAATAACAAATGTAACAAAAAAAAATGTTTTGAGGACCAATGATTTTTCACATTTCAGCAACTTACTTTGTTACTCTTTCAACGAGTCTTTGATATTGTAAGGGAAGATTTCGATAATTGGGAATCTGGCGATCTTTTTGGCGTCAATTTTCGGCTCCAGTGCCTGAGCGAGAGGTATTTTCGTTTCAAATCTAAACAAAGAGAAGCGTAACATCTATTCACATAGGGTTACTATAAATCAGCAGGGTTACCAAAATAAAATTATTTACGCCAAAAATGAGACGACCGCACCTGATTCCCAATTATCGAAATATCCCGCATTGTAACACATCAGTGACAGATCTGCGACTCTTCCCGATTCCGGACAAAACTTAAAACTGCCGCCCCAACCCTACCCATCTTACTTCAGGTTTTCATGTCAGGCATTCGGCGAAAAAAAGACCCGTAATAAAATAATTTAACCCCCGTCTCCGCTGACAGAAGCTGCTGTCTGGGTCAATCATTTCCCCTAAGATCCGGCACTGTAATGTTTATGGAAATGCCGACAATTTATACATGCAGTAAAAACTGTACATTGTAAATACAATTGAAGCTGTTGTGAAAGGATAAATAAATTAGCACTGCTTACTCTGACTTACTTTGCTTCGCTTTTTGTGGAAAAATATTTAAAACAAGAGAGTAATTTTGCGATTCGTTTCTCGGATAAATGACAGATAAACCAACACAGCCGGTGCACAAAAATATTTTGTTTCTATTCTATTCTATTCTATTCAAGAGTCACAACTGACTACAACTGTATTTATGTCGAGGACTGCATACTAAGTGCCTTGCCTCCATTATTTTATATACCGATAGATGGCAGCACCATCACCGGATCGAACAGTTAATGAGAATTTAGAACTAGTCCAAGAGCTAATAGCTACCTGGTACTAGCACCCCCAGAGGTATCGTTTCACTTGGAGGACATTGAGACCACGAGCATATTTAACGTCGCCCAGTCCCCTTTAATGACGACGGTGGGTCTTCGACCAGCGGGGATCGAACCCGAGCCCCTCCGGCCCCGAGTCCAATGCCCTACCGATCAGGCTACCACGGCCCTATTTTGTTTCTGTTTATTGTTTCCTCATTTCACTTCAACTGAAATTCTTTGGACTCTACAAAAATGAAAAAAGACATGTCACTGTGATTATTATCATTGCTTTAACTTCTTGGAATATATTTTAAGAAGAAAAAAAATTCAGTGCCAACGTTTCAAAAAAACATACTATTGGCTAAATAGTTAACCGTCCCTAGCCAAACTACTGAAAAAGTATTTTAACTCTTGAAGCTTGGCAACAGTCCAACGATGTCGCCTAGCAACAAGCTGGGTTCGCGTTCTGAAGATTCGGACATAGAGGATTTGGAGCATTATTGTTCAGTTGGTGGATTTTGTAACATTTCTTCTGGCTCAAAAACGAATCTTGATAAAACATTATTGTTCAAGCATATTAAATGCAGCAAATTCACCGCTCTGAACGGCCCTATAAACAACGGATTCGTAATGTAAACATGCGTTTAAACAAAGCTACGGTCCATCACACCACACAAAGCCACAGCAAGCCAGCTTGAACAACCAGTGTTGGCGAAAAAAAAAAAAATGGGCAGGTAAAAGCTCTGAAGTCGCAAAACTTGAGAACTACCCGGCCGATTTCGCTGAAATTTTCAGTTTGTTCCCTTAACTCCTCTGAAAAGGTCTGAAGACCAGTTCGAAAAAAAATCGACGAATAGTTATTTCTTTATTCCAATTTAAGCCCAATTTTCACATAAATTCCCGAGCACATATTAATATAACCTACCATTGGAAAGAGTAGAATTTCCTGCGTTCTGAGCAATTTGTATCAATGCTCTAACTTAATAACGGCGGGAGTTATTTGCTTTTTTAGCTCGAATTTGTTTAGGCTTAGCTGAAATTTAGGCAGTACTTTCTTCATTCAATCTATCAATAAAAAGTGAAGGAATTGTCTCATAGTTTTCTTTTGACACCATTGGAAAAAGCGATATTTTTTACTCCAGTTCCATCTCGACCTATGGTCAAAAAACTAAGCTTCTATCTCGAAAGGAAAAAAAAAAGTTACAAGTCTTTTTAAATCAAGTTCAAAAAATCTCATTCCCATTCAAATTGTTAACCATTTTCTTTCGCATTTTAATTCCTTAAATTTATTTTATTTTGCGTTTCCATGGTTAAGCTTTCTAAATCCATTTTCTCGATTTAATTTCTTAAAAGTATTTTAATATCTGTCGTCATTGTTTGGGAGGGAAATTTTGCATGATGTTTTTTTTTAAATTTATTTATTTAAGCCTGATTGTTGAAAATACGTCACTTGACACAATTTTTATTTTCAAGGCGGACCGGGCAACGCAGCTAGTAATAAATAAATAACAATTAAGTAATACAGTATAGGTGCCGCTTAATGTGATCACGGTTAATGTTATCATTCGCTCAATGTTATCTGAATCATGAAGTCCCGGAACAGGGAACACTTGTATATTAACATGCCTTTAAAAAAGTCAGATTTTGTATTCAGCGTCTTTGTTTATTGTTATCACTGTTTCATAAATTTTCAATTCCCCCCCCCCCCCGCTTTTTTTTATATTTTTTAGGTTTTTTTGAGCAATTACATTGCTTATTGTTCTCATTTGACTGTTTTGAATTCCATGATTTCCCCCCCCCCTCCCTTTGCAGCACCACCGTCGACTGGCCTCACGATGCTGCTCCTATAGTGAAAACCGTCTCCAGTTTGCGTCCATATCCTATATACACACACGCACGCATACACACACCTACCCACACACAGACACGCACTTACACAGAGACATACCTACACACAGACACAAACACACGCAAACACGCTTACACACACATACACACACAAACACACACGCCTACATACCCACGCTCGTGATTGCGAAAAAGATAATTTGAGTTCAAGATGTCAAAATTAAAATTATTTTTTTTCTTTTTTTTTAAATTTATTTATTTATTTATTTATTTATTTTGTTCCTAAATTAAAAGAAACACAATGGCAAACCATTACAAATAACTTTCGAAAAAAAAGTTCCCGTCTTTACGGTAAAAAGCAAAAGAATTTTTCTCCCTGCTCAGTAACGCTAATACCTCACTCTAAACACTGTCAAACATTTTAACCATGGAGAAAAAGCGCAATTGTTTAACTGTCAAGGAAAATATTGGCATTTTAAAACGCTTTGACAATTTTACTGTGTTGAGTCAAAGCAATGTAATGCTGTAAAAACAAGTAAACTTTTGTAAGTTGCTGAAAAATCGTAACGAGATTGAAAACAAACTGAAGCTAAATGAAAATTTGAACAACAAGTGAAACCGTGCTGGAAATGATGGTGAAATTGAATTTACTGAAGTTGTGTTTTGCAATAGTCATTAAAAAGGATGCGCGAGTAAACGGTCCGTTAATGCTGCAAAAAAAAAAAAAAAAAAAAGATCTTGCTTTTAAAATGGGCAAAAAATACTTTGTAGCATCTTACGGATGGTTTAATGAATGGAAAAAAGAGCTATTCTATTCTGCTAAATCGGTAATTTATAATTTCAAACTACGTTTATTTTAATCATTTTAATTTTGATTTAGAGTTGTAAAAATAAATGCTTCGAAATTGAAAAAATTATTTTGTATGTCCTGGATTCTTTTCGGTTATTGTTATCAAACTATATTGGCCCTAACGTGATCACATTAAGCGGCGCCTACTGTAATAAACAATAGTGGTTGCTAGAGCTTCGAATTAAGTCTTCAGAAATTTTATTTAGGGCACTCTGCCTCCTGCTCACTAACGCTCACCAACCGTCGAAGATTTCTTCGCAATCTTATTTGATTCGCAAAGATTTCAATCGTCAATAAAAAAATAATAATTAAAAAAAAAACAAAAACACAGATTAAAAACACATTATGAGCTCCCTTTGAATCAAAAGCATACCTTCCCTTGGTTTCAAAATAACTTGTACCAACTTGCAAAGCCGTAAGGGCTAAGGGGCTCCCGAGCATTGCAAAACTGCAGTTTTGTACGTTTGAAAAGTTGCTTTCATATTCGTGGTCTCAAGTAATATATTTTGCTCTTTAGCTCGGGTCTTAAATTGAGTTGAGCCTAAGATTTTCCGTTAAAATCGAAACCGTTAAAGTTTGTGAATAAAAAAGAAGAAACATGCGAATTGAAAAGATGCAACTATGGCAACGCCAAATAAAACATCAAGAATTTTAATTTAGATTAGATTATTCGAGCTTAATTTTTAACGACTTGTAACTTTTTTTCCCTTTGGAGACAGAAGTCCAGTTTTTCGACCATAGGTCGAGTTAGATCTGGAGTAAAAAATAGCCCTTCTTTTAAGTGGTTTAAAAAAGTAAACTGTGGGACAATTCCTTCGCTTTTTACTGATAGATTTAATGAAGAAAGTGGTGCCTAAATTTTAGCTAAGCCTAAAAAAGTTCGAGTTAAAAACGCAAATACCTTCCGCCGCATTTTAGTTAGAGCATTGAAACAAATTGCTTAGAACGCTTAAAACTCTACCCTTTACAACGATACATAATATTAATATGTGCAAGTAATTTTTCACCCCTTTAATAGGCAATAATAGGCAATTTGCACGAAATTTGGGTTTAAAGAAATTAATTACAAAAAAAAACCTAATTCGAATTAAAAAAAATAAAACCCTAGTTGCACACCCTTGGGGGCTAGATGTAATTTTGTACAAAAATTTCAAGGCTGTAGGTGCTATGGCGTCTCCTGGACGCACGTCCGCCACAGACTTCTTTCCAGAATTTCTTTGAAACCTTACTTTTATTTACTACTAGCAATACCAGCACGGCAATACCCGTGCCCCCCTGTTTTTATGCCAAGTTTTAAAAAATTTGGCAGCGGTATTAATTGATCTATATCTATCTTTTTCGTATTTTTTATACCTATTTCCAGTTGCGTTTTCTGTCATTTACCTTTTTATGTAAAATTACGAACAAAGATCATTAAAAAAAAACTTCTCTTTATTCGCTTAATTAAATAACGCAAAAAAAAAAAAAAAAGAGCTCTCTCCTTGTTCCCCGTAGTTTGCAAAAAGTAGCGTTTGCAAAAAAAGAAAGAAACACTTCACTATTTTAATTAAATTAGGTATGTAACGTAAAATAGATACATCGAAACGTCTGGCGGAAGGGACCGCACTACAGTAACTCACCCAATTAGCGGGCGAAACGAACTGTAGCCGATAAGCAATTAAGATTAAAAAGCACAGTACATCTAGGACAAAAAGGAAATCCCGTATCCCATATGAAAAAGAATTCAACTCCCCAGCAGTAAAACAACGCAATTAAAAAACACGGTACATCTAGGACAAAAAGGAAATCCCGTACCCCCCGTATGAAAAATTTAACTATTGAAAAGCTATCGTTTGAGAAAAGGAAAAAAAAAACTCCAGAATACTCTCCCCCCCCCCCCCTCTGTCTGATATCAAATAACCAGTAATCATACTTTTTAACAAAAATGCGTGAACACCCTTCAAAAACCTTAATGCAATCCTTTGCAATCTAAAATATTTTGCGAAAAACAAACACTGCAACTCCATTGTTAATTGCAAAGCAAGTTGATGCAAAAAATAAATAAATCTATACTTATCTATACATATCTATCTATCTTCTATACATATAATAAAATAAGATGTTTGTGTGTGTGTGTGTGTGTGTGTGTGTTTGTGGCGCGCATCCCAGGAAAACGGTAAGGCCTAGAAAGATGAAATTTGGTATACAGGTGCAGTTTTTGCTGAAAAAGTGCACCTCGGGCTTCGATTTTTGATATTTTTATTAGAAAAAAAGTTATTTAATGTTTTATGCGTTTTTTTGCACTTTTTAGTACTTTTTACCTCACAGACCCCGAACCAATCGCACCACACAAATATTTTTTGCACTATAATGTAGGAAATTTAGTTTTAAATATGATGATTGAAAAAATTTTGAAGATAGAGCAATTTTTGTATTTTTTATTGATTTTTGAAAAAACCTTTGTTTTACATTTTTTTCTGGGTTTAGTTTTTTTCGAAACCCATCCTGCGACAAGTATTGAACCCTCAATTCTAAAATTTTAGTTGGTAATAGTAAAAACATTCCGCCCTCTTCAGAAGAAAAAAGTTTTGAAAAATACGCAATAGTTTTTTTTTTACAATTTTTTTAATGGCAGAACACAACGCGCGCTGCTCGCTTGCCGGCTGAGTTCCGAGTTTACCTCATCACGTGATCCAACTGAAATCGTTTGCCTTCACTTCACCTTTCTTTTTTTTTTTTTTTTTTTTGCAAGCGCTACTTTTTGAACACTACGGGGAACAAAGAGCTTTTATTTTTGAGGGCTATTTTGATTAAATAAATAAAGTCCGCGATTTCTTGCATGATCTTCGTTTCTGTTACGAATTGGCGGTTAGGTTAGGTAGATACAGAGATAGAGGTTGAGTGGACAAAAAATGTTTTTGTTTTCGAATTAATACTTATATAAATAAAAAAAGATTGTACTGTCAGGAGGTAGATATGCGCAGATCGTATAGATTGATAGATAGACAAATATAGAGTTCGATATAGCAGATGGACAGCAAGAAAGAGGCATGTCCGTCATTTAAGGCAGTGCTTTCAACCTTTTTTACTTTGCGGCACACTTAAAAAATTTCTAGATCAACGGGGCACACTGAACTGAATTTCGCAATGTTAATATAGAAATTTTTTATCATTCACAGGTAAAAAGACAGGGAGCGGACTTTTTTCATATGAATAAAACAACTATAACTAACGTAGTGTATTTAAATTTATTTAGAAAGTATAAATATTTCGAATGTATTGATGTTGATAATGAACAGCAAAACTACCTATATCAGACTAAACAGAAAATTATGCTTCAGATGTTTCAAATCATTTCTGTCAAACATGTCATTAAAGTGCACAGTGCAGTTAAACGATTTATCAAATAATGTTTCAAGAAAGAAGTAAGCAAGAAATTAAAATCAAGCACATAACTTCCGTTTGACACTAATTCTTGACGTTTGATGTTCGGCTCTATGCTGGAAAAAGTTACACGAAGTTCTGATCCAGGCTCTTTAGAGATGATCTATTGCTGTTTTTTTTATAAGTGTGAGGGGCTAAGAAGCTGAGTTCGAAAAGATATGTAGTTGAAAATGGTAGCTGCAAATCAATAGCAAGACAAGAGATGGTGGGATACTCATTTTCAACCAGCAACCAAAATTCATCCCGAGACACTTCGCTCAACCCAAGTTTAAGAGTACGATCGCTCTTGAGGTCCATAAATTCTTCTCGCGCTTTTAAAGAAAGGTCTTTAACTGATGCATCCGCAGATGAAGAGAATGGATCGCGAATCCAGTCATACTGTTTGTTCTATGTCAGAACGATTCAAACGCTATTCGGTCGTAACTTTAAAATAAAATATATCAAGGCTCTTTCTTTTTATATAACTACGAAAATACTGCGGCACACCGGGTTCCTTGTCGCGGCGCACCAGTGTGCCGTGGCACACCGGTTGCGAAGCCCTGATTTAAGGAATTTCAACGGGGTGTCAGTGCCCCCCTCCCCACACACACCATGACTTTGAAAAAACAATGCTTTCACATAAAAGTGGAAGTGCTTTTTGTTATTTTTCGACAAAATTTGCATGAAGAGTACGTCGTACCCCCTCCTTTAAAAATATTCCAAACGACGGAACTAGAGATAGATTTAGAAAATATTTTATTCAAACTACTAATGATATACATAGATATAGATTGATTGATACCGCCACGAAATTTGTTTAAGCAGCCGCCGAAGGCGGCAACATCGGCGTAAAAAGGCGAATGATAATATTGATATCTAGAGAAACACATTGATTAATACCGTCGCTAAATTGTCTAGGCAGCCGCCGAAGGCGGCAACTCTGGCGCAAAAAGGCGAATGGCGTAAAAAGGCGGACCAGCTGGTCGCCGCAGGCGGCTAGTACATATAATAAAATAAGATGTTTGTGTGTGTGTGTGTGTGTGTGTTTGTGGCGCGCATCCCGGGAAAACGGTAAGGCCTAGAAAGATGAAATTTAGTATACAGATGCAGTTTTTGCCGAAGATGTGCACCTCGGGCTTCGATTTTTGATATTTTAATTAGAAAAAAAGTTATTTTATGTTTTATGTGTTTTTTTGCATTTTTTAGTACTTTTCACCTCACAGAACCCGAACCAATCGCACCACACAAATATTTTTTGTACTATAGTGTAGGAAATTTAATTTTAAATATGATGAATGAAAAAATTTTGAAGATAGAGCAATTTTTCTATTTTTTATAAATTTTTGAAAAAACCTTTAATTTGCATTTTTTTCTGGGTTTAGTTTTTTTCGAAACCCATCCCGCAGAAAGTATTGAACCCTCAATTCTAAATTTTTAGTTGGTAATAGTAAAAACATTTCACCCCCCTCAGAAGAAAAAAGTTTTTAAAAATACGCAATAGTTTTTTTTTTACAATTTTTTTAATGCAGAACGCAACGCGAGCTCTTCGCTTGCCGACTGAGTTCCGAACTTACCGCATCACGTGATCCAACTGAAATCGTTTGCCTTCTCTTCACCTTTTTTTTTTAGTTTTTTTATCTTTTTGCAAGCGCTACTTTTTAATACTATGGGGGAACATAGAGCTTTTTTTTTTTTTTTTTTTTTTTTTTTGCGGGCAATATTAATTAAATAAGCCCGCGGTTTTTGGCACGATCTCTGTTTCCGTTACGGATTGACGGTTAGGTTAGGTAGATGCAGAGATAGATAGAGATTGAGAGGACAAAAAATGTTTTTTTCGAATTAATACTTATATAAATAAAAAAAGATTGTTAATTACTGGTCAGAGGTAGATATGCATAGATCGTATAGATAGATAGACAAATATAGAGGTCGATATAGTAGATGGACAGCAAGAAGGAGACATGCCCGTCATTTAAGGAACTTCAAAGGGGTGTCAATGCCCCCCCCCCCACACACACACAACATGACTTTGAAAAAACAATGCTTTCACATAAAAGTGGAAGTGCTTTTTGTTATTTTTCGACAAATTTTGCATGAAGAATACACCGTTTGTGTCTCCCCTCCCCCTCCTTTAAAAATATTCCAAACGACGGAACTGGAGATAGATCTAGAAGATATTTTATTCAAATTACTAATGATATAGATAGATAGAGATTGATTGATACCACGACGAAATTTATTTAAGCAGCCGCCGAAGGCGGCAACATTGGTGTAAAAGGGCGAATGATAATATTAATATATAGAGAAAAACATTAATAATACCGTCGCTAAATTGTCTAAGCAGCCGCCGAAGGCGGCAATCCTGGCGCAAAAAGGCGGACCAGCTGGTCGCCGTAGGCGGCTAGTAATAAAATAAGATGTTTGTGTGTGTGTGTGTGGCGCGCATCCCGGGAAAACGGTAAGTCCTAGAAAGATGAAATTTGGTATACAGGTGTAGTTTTTGCTGAAGTTGTGCACCTCGGGCTTCGATTTTTGATATTTTAATTAGAAAAAAAGTTATTTAATGTTTTATGTGATTTTTAGCACTTTTTAGTACTTTTAACCTCACAGACCCCAAACCAATCGCGCCAGACAAATATTTTTTTGTACTATAGGGCCGGAAATTTAATTTTAAATATGATGAACAAAAAAATTTTGAAAATAGAGCAATTTTTGTATTTTTTTATAAATTTTTGAAAAAACCTTTATTTTGCATTTTTTTCTAGGTTTTATATTTTTTTAATATCATCCTGCGAGAAGTATCAAAGCCTCATTTCTAAAATTTAAGTTGGTAATAGTAAAAACATTTCGCCCTCTTCAGAAGAAACAAGTTCTTAAAAATACGCAATAGTTTTTTTTTTTACAATTTTTTTAATGCTGAACACATCATGTCTTTCCACGAATCAGTCGAAAAAAGCTTTCTTCAATCTTCTATGGCTCTGACGTCACTACTTGGATTTCGATTCGATATTTACAACGGAATCTTAATCGCAAACAATGTTAATCTTTTTTTTTTACTATATAGCTTACTTCTAATTTTATGACGTGATGACCACGTGTTTTTCCGGCAGCGCTTGCTTTTTTTTCTTTCCTTTTTTTTTTTTTTTTTTTTTTGTTTTATTTAGGGATTGCATTTATTTCTTTTTTCATTCTCCCCCCCAGCCAAGATGGACGTTTTGTTGTCGACGCTCATTATAACGACCACACATTATAAAGACCGTCCCATTATAACGACCAGTGGTTAAAGTCCCAACTTTGTTCCTATAAACTCTATGTTAATTTGCTTTCGTTATAACGACCGTTCTGTATCGTCTAATCTAATACAGCGACCGAATCAGCGGACGCTATTTCTTGTGTTCTTTCCAATAAAACAAATTTGTAGCTTGGAATGACATTATTGTTTACGGACATCTGCCTGAAGTTTTCAATGTCAAATCCAACTTTAAGAGGGGTGGGGGGGGGGAGATTACCATTCACCACAGCTAGCACAGAAAAAATAATGGGAGGAAAAATCGAGAAATTTCCAGATTCCTAAGAAAAGGGAGTTGACAGATGTATTGGTAGTTTGGTGTTTGAATTTAGTGGTTTTAAAGATTTGGGGTTCTCGAGGGACTTTTAAATGTTTCTTTGGAAAGCAAGAGAAACACAATTTATCACCTATATCTGAAACAGAAAATAATGTTTTGCAAACATCACGTCTGCTAAAAAGGCAGACCTCTGTTTCTGGTTTTATCTTCAGAAATTGTTGTAGTAGTAGTAGCAGATTTGAAAGTGTGTAACATTTTCCTCCCTATATTTTCTACTTTAAAACTTGTTTAATATTCTGTCATAATATTTTGCACAAGACTTTTCTAAAAATTCCTATGATAAAAAAAAATTTGGGCATTTACTTGGGCATGCATGATGACGGTGTACATTTTTTTAATTTATACCTCTTATAACGACCACTCGTTATAAAGACCTTTTTCTCTGGGACAGAGATGGTCGTTATATCGAGCGTCGACTGTATCTATATTACGTTACATTTCATAGTTGTGCGCATTTAAGTCACTAAAAACAGCGAGATTTTTTTTTTCTTTGTCATTTACTTTACTTTGTTACTTTTGGCACACTACGGGGAATTTCGGAGATAACTTTTTTTCTTTTTTTTTTTGCTCTACTTAAATAAAAAAGCGGTTTTTTGAGTGATCTTTGTTTTTATTAGGAAATGAGCTGGGAGGTTAAAATAAATAGAGATGGATAAGAAATTTTAGAGATAGATCGTAAAGGTAGGTAGCCGCCGAAGGCGTCAATCTTGGCGTAAAAATGTGAATGGCACAAAAAAAGATAGAGATGGATTGATTAATACTGCTGCCAGATTTATTTAAACGGCCGCAAACTTGAAATAAAATGGTAAATGACAAGTTAGCCAAAGAGCCGCCGTAGGTGGCTGCTTGCATAGAAAGGTGAATGGCGTAAGAAGGCGAACCAGCTGGTCGCCGCAGGCGGCTAGTAATAAAATAAGATGTTTGTGTGTGTGTGTGTGTGTGTGTTTGTGGCGCGCATCCCGGGAAAACGGTAAGGCCTAGAAAGATGAAATTTAGTATACAGATGCAGTTTTTGCCGAAGATGTGCACCTCGGGCTTCGATTTTTGATATTTTAATTAGAAAAAAAGTTATTTTATGTTTTATGTGTTTTTTTGCATTTTTTAGTACTTTTCACCTCACAGAACCCGAACCAATCGCACCACACAAATATTTTTTGTACTATAGTGTAGGAAATTTAATTTTAAATATGATGAATGAAAAAATTTTGAAGATAGAGCAATTTTTCTATTTTTTATAAATTTTTGAAAAAACCTTTAATTTGCATTTTTTTCTGGGTTTAGTTTTTTTCGAAACCCATCCCGCAGAAAGTATTGAACCCTCAATTCTAAATTTTTAGTTGGTAATAGTAAAAACATTTCACCCCCCTCAGAAGAAAAAAGTTTTTAAAAATACGCAATAGTTTTTTTTTTACAATTTTTTTAATGCAGAACGCAACGCGAGCTCTTCGCTTGCCGACTGAGTTCCGAACTTACCGCATCACGTGATCCAACTGAAATCGTTTGCCTTCTCTTCACCTTTTTTTTTTAGTTTTTTTATCTTTTTGCAAGCGCTACTTTTTAATACTATGGGGGAACATAGAGCTTTTTTTTTTTTTTTTTTTTTTGCGGGCAATATTAATTAAATAAGCCCGCGGTTTTTGGCACGATCTCTGTTTCCGTTACGGATTGACGGTTAGGTTAGGTAGATGCAGAGATAGATAGAGATTGAGAGGACAAAAAATGTTTTTTTCGAATTAATACTTATATAAATAAAAAAAGATTGTTAATTACTGGTCAGAGGTAGATATGCATAGATCGTATAGATAGATAGACAAATATAGAGGTCGATATAGTAGATGGACAGCAAGAAGGAGACATGCCCGTCATTTAAGGAACTTCAAAGGGGTGTCAATGCCCCCCCCCACACACACACAACATGACTTTGAAAAAACAATGCTTTCACATAAAAGTGGAAGTGCTTTTTGTTATTTTTCGACAAATTTTGCATGAAGAATACACCGTTTGTGTCTCCCCTCCCCCTCCTTTAAAAATATTCCAAACGACGGAACTGGAGATAGATCTAGAAGATATTTTATTCAAATTACTAATGATATAGATAGATAGAGATTGATTGATACCACGACGAAATTTATTTAAGCAGCCGCCGAAGGCGGCAACATTGGTGTAAAAGGGCGAATGATAATATTAATATATAGAGAAAAACATTAATAATACCGTCGCTAAATTGTCTAAGCAGCCGCCGAAGGCGGCAATCCTGGCGCAAAAAGGCGGACCAGCTGGTCGCCGTAGGCGGCTAGTAATAAAATAAGATGTTTGTGTGTGTGTGTGTGGCGCGCATCCCGGGAAAACGGTAAGTCCTAGAAAGATGAAATTTGGTATACAGGTGTAGTTTTTGCTGAAGTTGTGCACCTCAGGCTTCGATTTTTGATATTTTAATTAGAAAAAAAGTTATTTAATGTTTTATGTGATTTTTAGCACTTTTTAGTACTTTTAACCTCACAGACCCCAAACCAATCGCGCCAGACAAATATTTTTTTGTACTATAGGGCCGGAAATTTAATTTTAAATATGATGAACAAAAAAATTTTGAAAATAGAGCAATTTTTGTATTTTTTTATAAATTTTTGAAAAAACCTTTATTTTGCATTTTTTTCTAGGTTTTATATTTTTTTAATATCATCCTGCGAGAAGTATCAAAGCCTCATTTCTAAAATTTAAGTTGGTAATAGTAAAAACATTTCGCCCTCTTCAGAAGAAACAAGTTCTTAAAAATACGCAATAGTTTTTTTTTTACAATTTTTTTAATGCTGAACACATCATGTCTTTCCACGAATCAGTCGAAAAAAGCTTTCTTCAATCTTCTATGGCTCTGACGTCACTACTTGGATTTCGATTCGATATTTACAACGGAATCTTAATCGCAAACAATGTTAATCTTTTTTTTTTACTATATAGCTTACTTCTAATTTTATGACGTGATGACCACGTGTTTTTCCGGCAGCGCTTGCTTTTTTTTCTTTCCTTTTTTTTTTTTTTTTTTTTTGTTTTATTTAGGGATTGCATTTATTTCTTTTTTCATTCTCCCCCCCAGCCAAGATGGACGTTTTGTTGTCGACGCTCATTATAACGACCACACATTATAAAGACCGTCCCATTATAACGACCAGTGGTTAAAGTCCCAACTTTGTTCCTATAAACTCTATGTTAATTTGCTTTCGTTATAACGACCGTTCTGTATCGTCTAATCTAATACAGCGACCGAATCAGCGGACGCTATTTCTTGTGTTCTTTCCAATAAAACAAATTTGTAGCTTGGAATGACATTATTGTTTACGGACATCTGCCTGAAGTTTTCAATGTCAAATCCAACTTTAAGAGGGGTGGGGGGGGGGGGGAGATTACCATTCACCACAGCTAGCACAGAAAAAATAATGGGAGGAAAAATCGAGAAATTTCCAGATTCCTAAGAAAAGAGAGTTGACAGATGTATTGGTAGTTTGGTGTTTGAATTTAGTGGTTTTAAAGATTTGGGGTTCTCGAGGGACTTTTAAATGTTTCTTTGGAAAGCAAGAGAAACACAATTTATCACCTATATCTGAAACAGAAAATAATGTTTTGCAAACATCACGTCTGCTAAAAAGGCAGACCTCTGTTTCTGGTTTTTATCTTCAGAAATTGTTGTAGTAGTAGTAGCAGATTTGAAAGTGTGTAACATTTTCCTCCCTATATTTTCTACTTTAAAAACTTGTTTAATATTCTGTCATAATATTTTGCACAAGACTTTTCTAAAAATTCCTATGATAAAAAAAAAATTTGGGCATTTACTTGGGCATGCATGATGACGGTGTACATTTTTTTAATTTATACCTCTTATAACGACCACTCGTTATAAAGACCTTTTTCTCTGGGACAGAGATGGTCGTTATATCGAGCGTCGACTGTATCTATATTACGTTACATTTCATAGTTGTGCGCATTTAAGTCACTAAAAACAGCGAGATTTTTTTTTTCTTTGTCATTTACTTTACTTTGTTACTTTTGGCACACTACGGGGAATTTCGGAGATAACTTTTTTTCTTTTTTTTTTTGCTCTACTTAAATAAAAAAGCGGTTTTTTGAGTGATCTTTGTTTTTATTAGGAAATGAGCTGGGAGGTTAAAATAAATAGAGATGGATAAGAAATTTTAGAGATAGATCGTAAAGGTAGGTAGCCGCCGAAGGCGTCAATCTTGGCGTAAAAATGTGAATGGCACAAAAAAAGATAGAGATGGATTGATTAATACTGCTGCCAGATTTATTTAAACGGCCGCAAACTTGAAATAAAATGGTAAATGACAAGTTAGCCAAAGAGCCGCCGTAGGTGGCTGCTTGCATAGAAAGGTGAATGGCGTAAGAAGGCGAACCAGCTGGTCGCCGCAGGCGGCTAGTAAATAAATAAAACGATTCGTTCTATCCATGCATGACGTCACTGATGACGTGACAGAATGAAGAAACGGACGTTCGAGGATAAAATGTGTCAGTTTGAATTTTAAAAAATTGCAAAAAAAAAACTATTGCATATTTTTGAAAAATTGTATTTTCTGAAGAAGGTGAAATGTCTTGTCTACTCCATACTAAATTTTCAGAAAGAAATCTCTAATACATTTTGTAGGGTGAGTTTAGGTAGAATTAACCGTAGGAAAAAGCGAAAACTAAAGGTTTTTTTTTTCAAAATTTCATAATTTTTTTTTTAAATAAAGCTGTTGCGTATTTTTGAAATTTTTTTTTCTAAAGAGGGAGACATGTTTTGACTACTACATACTACATTTTCAGAAAGAAATATCTAATACTTTTTGGGGGATGGGTTTAGAAAAAAGTTGAACCCAGGAAAAAACGGAAAATAAAGTTTTTTTCAAAAATTCATAAAAATTTTAAATATTGGTCAATCTACGAAATTGTTTCGGTCGTCATATTTAAAATTAAATTCCCTACACTGTGGTACAAAAAAATATTTTCCTGGCGCGATTGGTTAAGGGTCTGTGACGAATTAAATACAAAAAAAGGGCTAAAAGTCACATAAAACATTTAATTAAGAAAAAACTAATTAGAAATTAAGAATTTTGGCTTCGAGGTGCAGACCCCCGAGGTATGTTCGATTTTTGTGCCAATTTCAAAGCTGTAGGCGCTATGGGGGGCTTCTGGCCATCGGGTACAAACAAAGAAACAAAGAATCACCGTCACCTTTATATAGGTATATTATAAAAATAAAGAGATAATAGTGAGTTCATTGCTGAAATTGCAGAGATTTCTTCTATTTTTTGAAACTGAAATTTTCAAAACACGGTTGTAAGGCCACCTTTGGTTACGTTAAGGGACCGGCAATCCTTCCCAATTGAAGCTCCAAAAACGTAATTTTGGTTGACTTTCAATGATGTTAAGGGTTTTGGAAGCTCTCCTCTGGAAAATTTTCAAAATTCAAGACGTGAGAACTGAAGTTAAGACGACCTTTAATCATGTTGGTGAGAGAGAGAGAGGGGGGGGGGGGGGAGGGGGGGGGGGGGGAGAGAGGCATTCCTCCGACAAATTTTTGAAGTTAGCTTTTAAAACGCAGGTTTTAGAAGATCTTTGGTTGTGGAAGTGGGAGGAGAGGTTGGGGGTTCGGTAATTTTCGGGGCGCTCCAGCGGAATTTTTTTGAAATTGAAGCCCTAAAAACGAAAGTTTAGACCATTTTTGGTGATATGGGTGGGGGGAGGGGAGTCACATCTTTAATTTTTCCGAGTTGAAGTCCAAAGAACGAGATTTTTGACGGCTTTTTTACAGCATGTGAAACTTCGAAAAATTTGGGGGGGGGGGGGGGTTAACCCCTTGACCTCAACTGGCTCTGACCTTGTTGTAACACCGAAACACGTATCTGCAGAAATTTTCAATTTTTGTGCATCAAAACATTGGTATTTCATTCTTTTTATTTTCAAGTACAAATTCGTTATAAAGAAATAATTGTTGTTTAAATCTCAAAAAATTCCATGACACAAAAAAAGACTATCCAATCATGAGGACATTTTTGCTCATCAAAAATTTTTTTAAAAAATATATTATAATATTTTTCAAAAAATAATGAAATGAAAAAAATTGTCTACATGTACCCCCTCTTTTCCGTATCTGCTAAAACAAAGAAGTCGTCTCCACAGTATTATAAAGTGACTCATTGTTCTAAAAATTTGGCCAAGGGCTAGTATAGATTCTAAATTATTTGAAAATTTTTCAAGATTTTTCGCTTGAAGTCATCTTAATAAACTATATGAAGTTCACATGCGTCCCCCTTTCCCCTACATCTTGATAATTTTTCATGTTTCATTGAAATAATTTGTAACCCTAAACCATTATTTGCACATTTTTTCTTTCAATCCTTAACTTTTTTTTTTTTTTTTTTTTGTTAAGTGAGTGTAAATTGAATACTCCAGCCAAATTCTTCTCCATAAAAGTAGTTATGTAGCTGCCACATTTCAAAAGTAGTTTTTTGTCGCTACTTTTAAAAAAGTAGTTGTAGCTGCTTTGTTAGTTACAAAAAAAAAAAAAGAATAGTTCTTTTGACCACTGCTGGAAAGCGAAACGTTTAATTAGTTCATCTCTTAGAAGTCAGAGTTAAAGAGAAACCTCTTCCTAACTTCGTTTTTAGCCTACTTTCCCAGTAAAAGTCAGAGAAAGACGAAAAAAGCATGAAAGGAGGCACAATGCATCTTGAAAATATTACAAAAAACAAAAAAAAGTCAAAAATAAAAATAATAATTAAATAAATATCGAAAAATTAAAAATTGGAAAGTAGGATATTGAGATGGGGAAAAATGTCTGTCGGTCTGTTTGTCTGTCAACCAATAACTTTAGAGTGAGTAGTCCGATTCAAACGAATTTTTTTTTGTTCGAAAAATCTCGGCGAGGACACATCATTCCTATATTTCATTTTTTGATTGGAACTATTTTTTTTGTTCAATTTTGAACAGTTCAAAAAAACTTAACATTAGCGCCTATGAGGAAATGCAAAGCAATTCCGAACTGTGAGGCAATTTGCTTCAAACTTTGTAGGAAAAGCTTTTGATGAGGAAAAAGATGAAGGAAAAGATGAAAAACTTGTGTATAAAATATCTTTTTGATCTGAACAATTTTCCCCTTAATGTTGAACAGTTCAAATCCCTTAACATTAGCGCCTACTGGGAAACTGAAAGTCAATGCAGATTCCGTACTTGAAGGCGGATTTACTTCAAACAAATTTTGTTGAAAGTAGCTCTTGACGCCAAACTCCAGACTCCGACTCCGAGAATTTAGGGGCACCTGACTCTGCCTCCGACTCCTGTGCCCGACAATTACTCCCCGACTTCGACTCTGATTTCGTATCTTTGGCAAAAATTTATACACGGAGGACAAATGACTGCCTCCGATTCTTGGATATTCGACTCCACTCCTTTATCTCAATATGAGATTGACTCCGACTCCGCAGCTATTGTTTTAACTGTGAAATAATTATTGTTAGTATGACTTGTTTTTATTTTCACGCTAAAGTTTTAATTTAGGTATTCAGTTTTCGGCGGATAAACTCGAAGTCATTAAAGATTCTACATAAAGATATGCGCAGACGATTTTTATTGCTTATTGTTCTCACTTGACTGTTTTTGATGTTACACTGATTTTATTTTCCCACCAGAACCCTCTGCCAGCACCACCGCACAGGTGGCATAGTGGGCAAAAATCCACCGAACTCGCGGGTTTTGAGCTAGGATCTTCTATTATGGCTCAAAATACGGCAAAATTCTTCGACTATTTCGTAGTGGGGCTACAATTTTGAATTTCTTAACCCCCTAAGCCCCGTAGAGCTCAGAATGGCCCCAAGTCGCGATTTTGAAAACTAAAAAGTATGACAATAAATTTCCCCCTGATATGTGGCTCAATGTTTAGTAAAATCGAGGAATTGGATGATAAAACACAACTTTTGATAGCTGTCGCGTGTTTAGAAATGCTTTTTTTTCCACGGTATAAGACATTAAAAACATCATTTTTCAGGCTTTTTATTTGAAAAAATGGGTTTTAACGATCTTCACACATTTTTCGCGCAAGAACAAATATATATTTTAATTCTAAACTGCAACTTTTCAATCATTTTACAAAGTTCAAAAGGTAAAAACCTCCATAATACACCGAAAATCGCTCAAAATCCGAATTTCAGCTTGAGATCCTACCATTGCCCACGAGAATACATCTGTTCAATAGTGGCAAACAGCTTATTTTATATGTATACATTTATGTGTAATACATTTTGAGAATAAATCGTGTGCGTTCGAGTATAGACCTTTACATCTAGAATTTCCGAATGCTTTTGATGTTTTTAAGAAAATTTAATGTATTAAAGTAACAGTTGAGCAAATGTGTAAACGCAAAATGGGTATGTTTGTCTGTTTCCTTGGATTAATCGTAATATTAGAATTGTAACAGGTATGTTTACTCTTTTACATAAATATACAAAATTTAAACCTTTGTCCTAAGTTACATAAATAAGTATTTAAACAAATTATGTAAATTACATTTTTTAAAATTAGTATCTGCGTGTTATGCCAACAACACAATAAAAACAAAATTAAAATATAAATTCATTCATACTTTATTCATTGTTTTTCATACTTCTATAGTGAAAATTAATGGACATATGTTTGTAAATATTCGTTTTTTAAATTAAATAAAGTGAAGTAAAATCATAATTTCATTTATCCTTTCAGTCCTACCTTAAATTTAGTTGTATTAAAACCTATAAATGATGTTGTTAGGAACAACACTGAGGCTAAAAAGGTTCATCTGAGATTTATTGTTTAGTTTAAAACATAAAAATTTTAACATGTGTTTTTACATTTTAAGTTAGAATTTCAACAAAAACACTTACGTAAAAGAGTGAAAATACCTGTTACAATTCGATTATTACGATTATTCCAAGGAAACAGACAAACATTTTAATTTTGAGTCTACACATTTGCTCAACTGTTACTTTAATACATTAAATTTTCTAAAAAACATTAAAGTATTTGAAAATTCTAAATGTAAGGTCTTTACTTGAACGCAGACGATTTATTCTCGAAATGTATACACATAAATGTATACATACAAAATAAGCTGTTTGCCGCTATTGCACATTGACAATGGTAGGATCTCGAGCTGAAATCCGGACTTGGAGTGATTTTTCGGTGTTGTAGGGAGGATTTTACCTTTTGAACTTTGAAAAATGATTGAAAAGTAGTAGTTTAGAATTAAAATAGATAGTTGTTCTTGCGCGAGAGATTTGTGAAGACCGTTAAAACCGATTTTTTTTCAACGGAAAAAAACTGAAAAATCATGTTTTTAAGGACTTATACGGTAGAAAAAAAGCATTTCTAAACACACGGCAGCGATCAAAAGTTTTGTTTTATCATCCAAGTCTTTGATTTGTACTAAACATTGAGCCATATATCAGGGAAAAAATATGGTCATACTTTTTAGTTTTCAAAATCGCGACTTGGGTCCATTCTGAGCTCTACGGGGCTTAGGGGGTTAAGAAATTCAAAATTGTAGCACCACTACGAAATAGTCGAAGAATTTTGCCGCATTTTGAGCCATAATAGAAGATCATAGCTCAAAACCCGCGAGTTTGGTGGATTTTTGCTCACTATGCTACATTGTGCACCGTCGCGTCGACCGGCCTGACGATGCTGCTCCTCTTGCGAAAACCGTCTCCAGGTTGCGTTCATATCCTACACACATACGCATACACACACACGCTCGTGATAACATAACTTGAATTCAAGGTGCCAAAAATTCAAATTAATATATATATATATATATATATATATATATATATATATATATATATATATATATATATATATATATATATATATATATATATATATATATATATATATATATATATATATATATATATATATATATATATATAAATATATATATAAATATATATATATATATATATATACATATATATATATAATATATATATATATATATATATATATATATATATATATATATATATATATATATATATATATATATATATATAATATATATATATATATATATATATATATATATATTTTATTTTTTTTTTGACAGTGAAAATTATTTCTTTAGGTTGACATTTTCTTGTTTTTATTTACTTTGGTAAGTGCATTAATTCATTTAAAAAATTATTTTTGGAAATAGGGGAAAAAGAAACGATTTTTTTTTTTTTTTGATATGATGCATTTATTTTAATATGAGCTTATTAATTTTAATTATTATTTTTTCGTTTTGAAAGCTGTTAAAGAATTTTTTTTAATGGGAAAAAGTGTATTAGCTGCTTTGTTTAAAAGGTGCTGCTATTTTATTTGTTCGTTTATTTATTTATTTTTACGCATCTAATTTTTCAGATGAGTGAAGAATATTTTATTCCTAGAAATCAGCTAAAAATATTTAAAAAATATGTTTGAAACAATTTGTGATTTTAGCTATTTTTGAGAATATTGATCAGGTACTAGAAAGTAGTATGGGTATACGGGAAAGTAGGCTCGTTTAGTTCTAGACGGAACTTCTTGTTAATCTTGAAGATATTTGACGTTGATCACCAGTTTTGAAGATTGTTCAATGATTAGAATCAATATACAAGTTTCCATGACTTTACCTTAACTTGTGACAACTCTGCCCTATGGATAATCGGTGACACATTTATTTTAAAAAAACAATAAGTAGTATGATGAGAAAAAGTACATACAAATTGAAACAGCAATGTCACTACGTTCCATTATGCATGTGCAATTGCGACAAAAAAAAACATTTCGTATAGTGGGATATTCCGATAGGGAAATGCCATGTAATACCTTTTTGGTTCATTTCAAGACGGATTCTATCACGCATTTTAATATACGCAGTTAATTTGAGAATAATCTCAAACAAAGCTAACAATCAAATAGCCTGTAAAACGTCATCAGGCCCCTGCGTAGTTCCCATCCAGTTCAGTAACATAACTTATGATTTAAACCTGTGAATTAGCAATATTTGGACTTGTTGAATTGCTTATGGAAGAATGAAGAAGTTATTATTAAAATTAAGTAAGTAAACACTGTTTTTATTGCTATGTTTTAAATACATTTTCAATAATTTTCGATAGAAGAATTTAAAAACATACGTGTTTAGAATTGGGAATTTAACCGAAGTGTTGTTTTATTGTAAATGGGCAATTCTACGGGTAACTGACTGAAATTCACAGAGCAAAATGATAAGTATTTTGAAACATAAATCACAAAATATTAATTCTTAAAAAGATATTTTCTCCTCGCTTATTGTGCTTTTTAAGCGGAATTTCATGGTATGATTGAATTTCCAAAATACGTATTGGGTGATTTGAGAAAAGTTGTTAAAAGCATGGCAAGTGACTGAAAAGAAAATTATGTATACATTTTTCGAAGTCACAAACACAATGAACCTGTTCATCAGTACATGTGCCGGAAAACTAGGTTTTTGTGTTACATAGCTTCAAAAGCTGATGCTTATCCATAGAAATGAGTGCAAAAATATTACTTTTTGAGAGCTTACGGGTGCAAATTACTCATAATTATGAAGACCTTCAGATTAAGACCATCACCCCCTCCCCAGGCAACAGAAAACACACAGCTGACAAATCAATAATTACTATAAATGGATAAATTAAAATTTCAAGCCTAGACTTAGAGACGCTAAGTATGTTTATCTTGGACAAAAACAAATTGAAGCCAAGCAGACGGCGAATGAGAATATTACTAGTTCACTTTTTTTAATTTCAGAAAAAGTCCCCAGAAGTGGCCATAGTGACAAACCTTCTGGCAACATGTCTACTTCTAGTCTATCTTTTCCATGAACGCAGTATAGGCAACAGAAGAAAGACATTCTGAGAATTTTGTGAGTTTGCAAACAGCTGTGTAGACGTCAACATCGTTTGAAGATGACACTGAAAAAAGTTGTTGAGCAAAGTGTATAGACTTTATAAAGAGTGCAGTATATCAACTTCCCCTGTTTGTTTTAAGAAAGATTTGCTTTAGCTGTGGTAGAGGTGGTATCCTTTGACAACGATATACGGACAGTTTGCAGTAGTCGCAATGGCGCAGCGCGGTGAGCTATTGAGCATCGTCGTGCGTTGTGAAGGAATTTATTCGTTCTTTAATTGCTATTTGGGCCGTGGTAGCCCGATCGGTAGAGTGTCGGATTCGGGGCCGGAGGGTCCTGAGTTTGAACCTCGATGGTCGAAGACACACCGTCGTCATTAAAGGGGACTGGGCGACGTTAAATATGCTTGTGGTCTCAATGTCCTCCAAGTGAAACGATACCTCTGGGGGTGCTAGCACCACGTAGCTATTAGCTCCTGGACTAGTTCTAAATTCTCATTAACTGTTCGATCCGGTGATGGTGCTGCTATCTATCGGTATATAAAATAATGGAGGCAAGGCACTTAGTATGCAGTCATCGACATAAATACAGTTGTAGTCAGTTGTGACTCTGAATAGGAATAGGAATTGCTATTTGGCATCAAACAGTCCGCATTCAGTTCCAATTTGGCGGATCGAACCCTGTTCAGCTAGAAAAGGCATTTACGTTGTGTAGGTTACTGAGCAGGATTCTTCTTACACACCTATCGGAAAATCTCAGGGAAGCTGCATGTTAAATGCTAACTGAAAGATGCAGCTTTGGAGATTCCGGGATAAATGCTCCAACACGTTCCACATTTTTCAACTTTTTTACGGTTTGAAGTTGGCCAGGCGTTTATTTTTCAGTGCAGTATCTGTGACTCCGAAGTTTGATACCCAAACGTGAAATAGTTTTTTTTTCATCTGGAACAGGATCGTTTCGGTTAAGTTAGAATCGAATGCGAAATACTCACTAAGTGGTAATCATAAAAACACCACTACGAACATATTCCTTTTCAACACAAGCTGCTCACCGTGTCAAGCTATTGCGACTACTGCAAATGGCACATAATTATACGGCTGTAGATCGATTGATTGTCACGTGCAAATGTGATTGCTTGCGCGTTCTCGTCAACCCTGGTTATTAAATAACAGATTTTTTTATAAAAAACACAAAGCACTTATCATAATGCACTCAAAAGGTTAAAATAACTTTTCTGGGTCAGAAAGGACATTCAGTACTCCTTTAGTTTTCAATTATTCCTAGAAAAAAACTTCACAAACGAAGAAAAGTGAGACTCAAGTCATGTAGAAAATGTTTTATCATTATCTAGCTTTCAATCATAAATTTGAATGTTGAAGCACGCACATTTTTCTTAATGGGAAAGTTCGGCTTGAAATGACTTGAGCGCACTTTTCTTCGTTTGTGAAGTCTTTTTCTTGGAATATTTGAAAACTACAGGAATACTTAAACTATCCTTTCCGACCCAGAAAAGTTATTTTATCCTTTTGAGTGCATTATCATAAGTGCTTTGTGTTTTTTAAAAAATTCTGTTATTTTAAAGTTTTGCGTTTTCAAACAAAATTTTATTTTGGAGTTTCATTTTTTTAGCGTTAAGTTGTACCTTAAGATTAAACAAATCATTTAGTAAAATTCTGAAGTCTATAAATTGTCTAGTTGCTGAGATATAAGCAAAAGAATGTTTCACAACGCATAAGTTACTTGTGATAATGATCCTTGTATGTCTCTTTACTTAGCCCCGTTATCGATTATTGGCATAGATGAGGATAAAAACCCTAAGAAAGCAACGTCAGTGAATAAATTTCATTCTTGCTCCAGAGAAGACTTGATTCAAAATTTTCATTTTGATTACTATAAGCATTACATTTGCAAGGTAACAAAATTTGTAACAATGGCGTTTATATTTAAACATTTAATGGGGAAATTACATGAAATTTGCTGTTTTCCATCCTAACCGAAATAACAATTTTATTTCGGAAATTTAGTTTTTCAGCGTTAAGTTGTACCTTAAGATTAAGCAAATCATTTAATGAGATCCAGAAGTCTCCAAGTGATCTAGTTGCTGAAATATCAGCAAAAGCAGGCCTCAGATTACTCCGTTACAATCAGGACAAGTATAATAAAAGTGCTTAAAAAAAGAAGTGTTCTGTTTCAACTTCCAGCTCATTTGTTATCTCTCCGCGGCACAACTATACCACTTAGGGGCCGTGGTAGCCCGATCGGTAGAGTGTCGGATTCGGGGCCGGAGGGTCCTGGGTTCGAACCTCGATGGTCGAAGACCCACTGTCGTCATTAAAGGGGACTGGACGACGTTAAATATGCTCGTGGTCTCAATGTCCTCCAAGTGAAACGATACCTCTGGGGGTGCTAGTACTAGGTAGTATTAGCTCCTGGACTAGTTCTAAATTCTCATTAACTGTTCGATCCGGTGATGGTGCTGCCATCTATCGGTATATAAAATAATGGAGGCAAGGCACTTAGTATGCAGTCCTCGACATAAATACAGTTGTAGTCAGTTGTGACTCTGAATAGGAATAGGAATAGGAACTATACCACTTCCCTCACCACAAACTCACGGAGCGCTCTCTCAAAATACGGGATGTTGATATACTGGACCCTGTATTTTCTTTTCAAACAGATCTACAGCCGCCCGCCCCGTCTAGTAGTAAGAGGAGTCTGACTGCGATGGGGAGGTCCAGGGTTTGAATCCCGGCTCGAGCATGAATGCACTTTTTCTCTATTGTCCTTCCTTTGTGCGAATGCGTTGTTATGCTGAGAATGGTAGCCTACCCCATAAACAAAAGTTGGACTTCACACCAAATTACAGTACAGTTGGAAAAGTGAAGCAGAGCACCCCAAATTGCCGGCCTAGCTGGTACAACAACAACAGATCTACGTTCTACAGCCGCGGAGTAACTAGTTTCAACTATCATTTTATTTTTTCAAAGTAGAATGTTGCTTAAAATACATTTAGTTACGTAGATATCTCAAATTCCCTGCTTTTTTCCTGTGCAATTCTTAATATTTGATTAAATCTTACAAATTTGTCTTCCTATTTATTAAATTGTATATCCAATGCAAAATGTTAATAATAAATACTTAATATATACTTTCAATTGAATGGGTTTCAGTTTTAACAGTAGATGTTTATTAATGTTTTGCAATTGATAGTGCTCCATCTTATCTTGCTCATCGGCATTTGTACTGCAACCGAAAACAACGGAACTCAAGTCTTCCTCGTGCAACGCTTCGGGCAGCTGTCATGTTCATGTTCACAAACACATACCTACAACTACTTGGATAGGTAAGCATAACTCAGATTATAAACAATCAAATTATTGACTGTGCCCAAGGCTGTATTATGGAGGTAGGGAAACCGGAGAAAGTTGATCTTCATTGGGGACTCATAAACTGACTAGGACCAGCCTAGCTGAGCTCAGAGCCTGTTGCTGGTCGTCACATTTGTATTTATTTTATACAAGTGTGTGCAATATTTGTATAGCATAAATATCGCGTATCTTTGCCTATCCTATACTACACCCATTAGGGGTCATTAGCTTCGTGGTAGAGTGTGGACTTTTTTTTATACGTATAACTATTAAATGGTGACGTAGATAATATGTATGTGAAGTTTTGTAAAAATTCTTTCTCTTTTCTTTTCTTTTTAATGAGATTGCGTAAGACGCCTTCGCGTTTCGTAGACCTAGTGAGATCCCCTGATATGGCGCCCCGTCTTTCATGTGCCACTATTGAGGCGCGGATGTCAAAGGCACAGATAATTTTGACACCTAGTTTTCCACCAGATGGAAGCACCTGGGCTCTCTTCGATGCAAAACTGCACCGGGGATTTAATTTTGCTGGGGGAATTCAAAGCCAAACGAATACCCAAGAGCTCTTTTACATACTGCATAATTACATGACATGGCCGCTGACGATATTCTGCATCTTGAAAATCCGCCGATCGACCGATACTGGTTAGATCCCGGGACCATAGCGCAAAAGGTCATCATCTTACCAGTCGACTGTTTTTTTTTTTTTTGTCAAAATTGGTTTAGTAGATCTTGTGTAAACTGATGTGTCTATCTCTACAATGGTCCGTAAAAGGTGCAAAGCTACAACGAGTCCAAAAATTCGGTTAATTTATTACTAAGCTTAGAAGTGTTTGGATAATATGTGACACACCCAATGTCTATCTTCTATTAAAGATCCCTTATCTTCTATTAAAGAACAAATTTGAATAACAAGTGTTAAAAGTGCACAAAGCTGGTGACCAGTCTCTTGGCCGATATTTAAAAGTGTCAACAGTTTTGCGGTCTTTACGTGAGTCCTCTCAGCTTATTCTTGTTCTACCTGAAAACCAACACAAAAGAACATCATTTTGAAACATTTGACAAAGAAAAAGAGACTTGCACCAAGGCTCTGAAGAACATCCCGTAAAAGACGAACCGTGACTCCTTTAATGTTCGGAAATCTCACTGGAAGCGATAAATCAACTCAGGAGTCTGTTTTATGTGTGTTTTAACTGTTGTATAAATAAATGTCCTGTAATCGGTTCAATGACATTACTTTCTGGACTAACCACGTACATGTCACATGGTTGAATGGTTAAGAGCATATTCATCTCCAACACAACCGATCGTGTTCGATTCGATCGAATTTTATCTCACCCCCATTAGCGGAACCAAAAATTTACTTCACCTCACCTGTGCTTTCTCACTTAGCCACAGATAAAATTCGATCGAATCGAACGCAATCACTTGTGTTAGTTGATAAATATAACCCTAAGTTATAAAATCCTAATTTTCTATTTGCTTCTACTAAGAGCAAGGTAAAAAATGATATGTAAGAATGATTTAGTTCAAATGCTAAATATATCAGGAATTCAATTATAATTTTAGAAAAACCATTAACGTTTATTTGACAGCCATTTGACAGAACAAATTCTGAACCATCTGGAAACCTTAAAGGGAAACATTTTCTCCATGGATGATTATCCTGATCTGAAGAAACGTATCGGTAAAAAGTGCTTGAAATGCGAAGTTAACAAGTACGAATGCAAGAATAATTTTGAAGATGGAAACCTATCCTGCTTGAAAAGTAATTACCCCATTTTTATTAAAATTATCCCATTTTTATTAATTTCAATAAGTAATCTCTAAATTTCTTGTTCCTCCTTTGTATGCCGAATAAATGATTTATACAACTATATCTCTCTGAAACTGCTAGGAAAATCAGCGTTAAGGCAAAGGTGCCCCCTGGGGCGCAGTCCCCTAAATATCACGGAGACCACCCTCTCCAAAAAAGAGCAAGTGCCTCCCAAATGAGAAAAGATCCCTCAACCGCCCCCCCCCCTAGGTGGGCACCCTGGTTAAGGTAATTTTCGGATAAACAAATTTGATTTTTCATTAATAATTTTGATAAAATATTGCATTGTATTTCCTTGCTGTAAATTTTTTCTGTCACTTATAATGCATATTTCGTAATCAAAAAACATTTAAAAAAATATTTTAAACTCAATTTTGTCAACACTCAAGAGCTGCTACATCTTCATTTTAAATTAATACAAATTGTTACCTCACTTGTAGAGACGTTTTTGTATAACTTCTTTGTTAGTTGCGATCTCTGATACAGAGATGTTTGTACAGTCATGGACAAAAAAAAAATTAAAATTAAAATAAATAAATAAATAAATAAATAAAATAAAGTAAAATAAATAATAAATAAATAAATAAAAAAGAAAGAAAGAAGAGTAACACTCTTAATTATTGGCTATTATACGTGCTAGGAATGAAAGAAAGTTATCACCCGACATGGATTAAAGTCTTCTTTAAAACAGCGATAAAGGATCGCATTCAAAGTAAAATAAACATAAAACCTGAATTTTCGAATATAAATTTTTACTTTTACTACACAAATGAGTTTTAATGGCTGAAAGCAACCAGAATACTAAGTTTCATTGCATTCCGACAAGTATAACAGAATATATTAGCGAAAAACGATTCAGAGACCACTACTGCGTATAAAATGCTACTTTCAAGGTCAAAGTTTACCAATCAACGCAAAAGAGTTGAATTGATTTTAGCTCAAATTTTGAGTAGCCGTATAAAAGCTCTTTTAGATTGTGTTTACATTAAAATCTAGCACAGTTTCAGATCATATTTTTACCAACATCAGTTTCATAATTCATAAAAAAAACCATCAAAATTTTATTTTTGATACAATAAATGACGTTTCAAGTGATCGGTTGATTCATACTCTGATATTAAAAAAATCTTTGCCGTGCCCAACCTGGTTCAGGTATTGTATGCAAAAAGATCAAAAATCTTTTCAACATTTAAGATGGTTTTTTTTCCACTCAATTTAATGTTGAAGTAACGCTGGAGCAAAATAAACAAAATTTGGCATACAAAGATAATAAACAACACTGATCAAAATATGTGGTAAAAGAAAGAGGTTTCTCATGGAAAATGTTAACGTTGATGAACATTTTAATACGAAGGCGACCTCTTTAACAACAATTAAACAACAGAATTCTGTAGAGTACATTATTTCTGAAAAAATAACAACTACACGTGTTTTTAGTGTTAATAATCTTCGAATACGAACGCGTGCTTCGTTTTTGTATATTTTTCTTTTCTCACGTCTGTACCTGTATATTTATATCAGTGGCGTCACTACGGGGGGGGGGGGTTTACCCTGGGTGCCATCCGTCCGGGGGGTGACACCCTAAGTGAAATTGCAAGTTTTTGAAAAATATGAAGCTAAAATGCGTTTTTAAGTCTACAAATTTGAAAACTTTCAAGGGGGGGGGGGTAAACCCCCAGACCCCCATTTTTATTTCTTTTTTGTACATTAGTCCACTTAAAATTTCGTTATGACACAAATTTAGTGGTTTCTGAAAATTGCATGAGTTTTATGCTACATGTTTATATAAAATTTTGCTTTTCTTTTGCTTCTGCGGAGGGGGGGGGGGGGTGACACCACAAATTACCGCCCCGGGTTTCACCTATGCTCGGTACGAAACTGTTTATATGTCTCGGTGTATTATTTTATGTAAAAAAAATTTTTTTAAAAATTCTCCCCTTCGGCTATGGCAGAACAAGACTAATTGCATATTTTCTCTTTGTTACCATTCATGTCTTGAGAGGTACTGCATAAATAAATATATACCTCCAAAGTAAAGTTTTCGTCTGAAATATAGGTTTATAAAACTATTGATTATAGTTTCTTTTCTGTGTCAACAGCTGTCAAGGAATTTTCTATCTGCATAACGTAAAGAGTTTTAGACAACTAAAAACGTGTAATTTTCTTCTTTTTCAATTAATTTATAGAATCTGCCAGCTTCAATCTGATGGGCGATTCTGATCCAGGTAAGAACGTAAAGCAGCATTTTCCTGCATGTCTTTTTTATATGTTTAAAACTTCAACCTTTTAAAAAAAGAGATGTTAATTAAAAAAACTGCTTTCCAAATAAAAAATAAATTACACCGTATAACCTCGTAATGCCTTTCCTCGGTATACTGCAGAATCGGTTATATAGTGGGTGCCATCATATCCCCGATATTTTTAGAAATAAAAAAGTCTCGTATTTTTTCAATCATATTTCTCTGCTGTAGTAATCTCGCACAAAACTTTTTCATGAAAAGTATCTCCTCCATTCTATTTCAAGGTCTGAATTTTCTAAGAGGATACACTAGTTAGTAGTTATCCTCCCCTCGAGTGCGATTTTCAATCATAGTTACGCTATAATTACTAATATTTTCTATCGGTGCATTTTTAAAGAGTTCATATGTGTAACATGAAACAAAAATCTTTTGAAAAATAAGAAAAATATCGTTTTTTTTTTCAATTACAATGACCACTAAACTTTAATAATTTGAAATATTAAAAATCAGGCATTTAACATGAAACAGCAAACTTTGTCAAGATCAGAAAAATATTGTTTCTTTCAATTAAAATTATCACAAAAATTTATTACTTTAAAATACAGTAAATATCATTACAGATAATACCAATAAACGAAATAACCGTTTCAATGAAGCAAATGCTCAGCCCTGTTTTAATTGCTATTATATTGCTAGAATTCGATTGTAACGAAATTCCAAACAAAATTTGAGGTCCTTTGAAGTTTGTTGGGAGGATACTACTGTATTAAAAAGTATGTACGTAACAAGAAAGATTTTTTTTTTTAAAAGATCACAGAAAAGTACAGTCTATTTCAATTATAATGATTGGAATGATCGCTAAAATTTCTTATTTTTTGGAACATTTTGCATTGCATACATGTTATACTCAGTCTCCTTATATTTAAAAAAAAAATGTTGCAAATCGCAAATATATATAATAGCTGTTATACATAAAAATATAAAATACTGGCACCGAAAAAAAAAAACTACATTTCAAATTACTTTTTCTGCACTCCTTTGATAAAATTCTACTTTCCTTCTGTGTTCTGTACCATTAAAAAAGTATCTGTAAATTCTTTTCATATTAAACATGCACTATTTGCATTGAATATGTCATCAAAGTTCACCCCTGGATTGTTGGCATTCGTCCTTGAACCAGTTCATTGCAAAATCGGTTAAAAACAAAAGAAGCAATGCTTGCTATAACTAAGCACTGACCAAACAAAATTTTTTCTTGAAGCAGCGTTGTTTGTTAAGAATGAGAAATGAATTTCAACTGAAAACATGCGACGAACTTGTTAATGAGCGGACCCTTCTTTTCGTTTATAACCTGAGAAAGAACACATTTTTTCCTATCAAACTAAGTTTTTTCTTTGATGGTGTTCTTTCGAATGAGGGTAGAAAATGAGCTTGAAATTCAGCCTGTCGTGACGAATTGCCATGTTTAAGCTCAGGTTGTGGAACATTTTATCACACTGGAAGTCTGAAATTTAGGAATTTAAAGCACTTTTACCGGTTAATATGTTCTAGTATTTTTGTGAGTTTGAGTTCATTAACTTTTGTGTAGCACTTATACAAAGACTTGACAAAACGTAGTGGAGACACTTTTTCCTGGATTTTAGAATGTCGTTAATTCTGAAGAAAAATAATTCAAAAGCTCGTACTTAGTAATTCTATTGTCAATATACAAGGGTTAGACGGGTAAAAGTTGCAGCGCGTAAATACTGAATTTCTAAAAGATATTGCCATCCAAAGTGGCTATCAAAATGGTTCGCATGAAAATTAGCCTATTTTCAATGCGCTTTAGCTCAAGTTTGACACTTTGCATCTTTTTTTCGTTGCTAACATTCGAAAGGACATATTTTTTCCTACAAAATTAAATTTTCTTTCCGATGGTGTTCTTTCAGATAAGCATAAAAAAATGAACTTGAAATACTGTTTGTCGTTTACGAGAATATTTCATTCTACAATGAATAAAAAATGGTGACTTCCATCGAAACCGGAGTTCTGTGATTTTGCAACTGGCATTAGTCAGAAATAGTTTTTCATTTCTCTTTTAGAAAGTTATTTTTAAAATTAAATACGATAGAAACAGAAAAACATCCTGCTGTGGAAACAGACTGATACATCATACAGAACAAGATGTTTTTCTATTTCTATCACATTTCATTTGCAAAGTAGCCTTTCAAAAGAGAAATAAAAAAACTATTTCTGACCAATAGCAGTTGTAAAATCACAAAATACCGGTTTCGATGGCAGTCACCATTCTTTATTCATGGTAGAATGAAATTTTCTCGTAAACGACAAACAGTATTTCAAGCTCATTTTTTTCATGCTTATCTGAAAGAACACCATCGGAAAGAAAACTTACTTTTGTAGGAAAAAATATGTTTTTTCGAATGTTAGCAACGAAAAGAAGATGCAAAGTGTCAAACTTGAGCTACAGCGCATGGAAAATAGGCTAATTTTCATGCGAACGATTTTGATAGCTACTTTTGGATGGCAATATCTTTTAGAAATTCAGTATTTACGCGCTGCAACTTTTACCTAACCCTTGTATATTGACAATAGAATTACTAAGTACGAGCTTTTAAATTATTTTTCTTCAGAATTAACGACATTCTAAAATCCAGGAAAAAGTGTTTCCACTGCCTTTTGTCAAGACTTTGCATAAGTGCTACACAAAAGTTAATGAACTCAAACTCACAAAAATACTAGAACATATTAACCGGTAAAAGTACTTTAAGTTCCTAGAATTTCAGACTTTCAGTGTGGTAAAATGTTCCACGACTTGAGCTTAAAAATGGCAATTCGTTACGACAGGCAGAATTTCAAGCTCATTTTTCTACCCTCATTCGAAAGAACACCTTCAAAGAAAAAACTTAGTTTGATAGGAAAAAATGTGTTCTTTCTCAGGTTATAAACGAAAAGAAGGTGCGAGGCGACAAACTTGCGCTACAGCGCTTTGAAAATAGACTATTTTTTACTTGAACGGTTTTGATAGCCACTTTGGACGACAATATCTAATAGAAAATAGATATTTTAGCTCTGCAACTGTAACCCATTAAAAACATGGGGTTTTACAATATAATCACGAAGTACGAGCCATTGAATTATTTTTGTTCAAATTTTATGAGAACTTAAAATCCAGGAAAAAAACCTCCCCACCGCGTTTTTCCACGAGTTTACACGCGTGCCATAAAAAATCTAATGCGCTCAAATTCACAAAAATACTGGAGTGTATTAACATCCCCAACTGCACTTTAAGCTCCTAAAATTTCAGGCTTCCAGTATGATAAATTTTTCTGAAACCTTAGGCTAAAGATGGCACGTTATCACAAAAACCTTCTTTACTATTTTTTTTTTTTTTTTTTTTGAGAGATCCTCCGGATTTGTATCTTGGAAACTGAAAATTTGCATACGTTAGTTTCAAAGGCATATCTACACATCTATAAAATTTCATCCATATCGAAGATGGTCGAGCGGAGACCACTTGGTCACTGGACATGGAATGACTTTACAATCAAGCAAATAAGATTTTAAAAATGCTTCTTACTTCTAAAAATAGTTTTCGGTCGAGTATAAATAAATAATTTCTATGGAAATTCTGCTAAACCGTGTCAAAAATGTTGCTATGTAGTTTATTTTTGAAACCCACAAATGGCATATTGCTCTTTATTTTAAAATTCTGATAAAATCTAGGTGCAGTTCCACATCAACGATTTGCCAGAGAGACATCTGATTGTGCCTATCCAGCGTTTTTGCAAACTGCTTCTATAAGCTGTACGAAGTATGGAAGCTTTATGTAAGTAAGACAGGGTGGCGACAGGAACTGGAAAAAAAAGTTCCCTGACTTTTCCCTGATTAAGTTCACCAAATATCCCTTATTTACGTTACCAATTATAATGGTTTCCTTTCTTTGCCCTACCTGAAAAGCATTGCATATTTTTAAAAAATGCAGTGTCTAGAACGGTTTAAGCTGTTAATTATAAATATATTTTGAAAATATGTTCTTTTTTTGGTAAAATAGTATATTACATTATCGACAAAGAAATATTGTGGGAAAGGAAATTCAAAATAAATACTTTATTTCCAGGAACCAGTTAACATAAGAATTCTAAGAAATTATTAAAACCACTCTTAAAGAAGTATCTAATCTAAAGTGACAGTGAATAATACCATGGCCACACACACACACACAAAAAAAAAAAAAAAAAAGACTTTCAGTCAAAATTCTATTTCAGCAATAAAATTAATAACGCCAAGTGATAACTTTTGTGATTTTTTCAGCATTAACTTAAAAAACAAAGATTTTTTTTCTTGAAATCGTGACAACAGTATGCTAATTACTTCAAGACTTTGGTTCCCTTGCCTTTACTTGAAAGTAAAGGCAAGGGAGCCAAGTCATTAATGACGGCTTCCTCTTTGCCTGTAGGGTTGTTTATTTTACGTAGCTTGGAATGCTTGGAAGGAAAATTCAAGCAAGGTAAAATAAACAACTTTACAGACATAGAAGCAATCTAAGGAAGCTCATCCTAAGATTGAATACTTTGACCTTGAGGAGAAAGGATGCACAAATATGCGGCACTGTATAATCACACCTCATTAATTTTACTTTTTTAAAGCAAAAAATTGGCGGAAAATTCGTAGGGAATCAAAGTCCTTCATTTTGCAAGGAAGAAAAATTTTTTTTTTTCTTCATTTGATCAATTTTCCCTGAATTTTTGTCATTTTTTCAAAATTCCCTGACTTTTCCCTGATCTGTCGTCACCCTGTAAGAAGACAAATTCAGTTATTCATAATTTTAGTTTTTACATTTATATTTCCGGTAGAAATATTCTGACATTGTGTTTGATTGGCAGTAACTAAGTAAGGTTGAACAAATTTTTGTAGGCACTCAACTCAAAAAGTAATACAAGCAATTGAACGAAATTCAGAACTCAAATGAGAGTAATTGTTGATTAGTTTTATGCATCGCTCAATAGTTCCATAAGTTGCGGAACAATCAAACTTTTTCGGAAAGTTTGACCGCTATACCTCCAAAAATAAAGCACGGATTCACAGAAAAGTTAGTTTAGAGATGAACCTCATTGAAAACTGTGCTGATTAGGTTTCAGAAGGCGTTCCGATCGTTTTTGTCAATAAGAGGGGCTGCTTAATCTCAAAAACTACTGCAAGGACTCACACAAAACTTGATCTCTATTAGATGTTGTGCAAATTTCGCCGCCAACGGCTGTAAGGTCCAACTTTTTTGCCTGTAAGCGCAACTGAAAAAAATCTTAAAAAGTAAAACGAGAATCTAAACGAAAACTAGTACACTGTACCCAAATGAATATTGCTTCTTACTAGTATTTGGTGCCAATTGCTCAAAAGGTTATAACGCAATAGAATCTTTTTCTAATGGAATGTCTCATATCTGCTTTATCTCAGTTATGATCAGGCCCGGTTCTTGGGGTAGGCGGCCGCCTAGGGCGGCAGATTTTAGGGACGGCAAATTTCGAAATTTTAATTTTTTTAAGAGTATGAATATCTGTTTCAGCGCCATAAGATTCACTGCTTCAATGCTAAAAAAATATTAACAATAATAATAATAATAATTTAGAGTGTGTACCACTGCTTGGATATGCAAAACATAGTTCGGAATTCAACTAGAAATTCAATTTACTTTTAGAGGCGGCAAATTGCTCGATTTAAAAATCATTTGAAAATATTGATATGTTTCAGCACGATAAGATGCACTGCTTTAAAGATTATAAAAATATAATTTAAAGTATGTACCAGTCCTTGGATATGCAAAACCCAATTTTGAATTTAACGAGAAACTCCCTTTAATTGTAAACACTTTATTATTATTTTTATTTTATTAACATATCATTATTTTATATTATTATTCAATGGGGGGGGGGGGAGGGGCAGAACTACTCTACAGCCGGCCCTGGTTATGATAAAGGGTAGATTGTGCCTCACAGGCCCGAATCTGCGTACCCACAGACCACATGTCTACACTGCTAGCCTCTGGAGAGAGGCCCAATAGATTTTGTTGCAGGGGGCGCAAAATTTATAGATCCAGGCCTGGTGCATCAGATAATCAAATTAATATTCCTATTTCATTTCAGAACGTGTAAACAGAGCTGTGCATATGGGCATACGTTAGCAAATGGAATCGTACAAGAGTTGGCTTGTAAATATAAAGAAAACAAATGGAAACCAACAGGTTTTAAAGAATGTGAACGTAAGTTTAAAATCTGCTTTCATTCTTACTTTGCAAAACTGCGGTTAGAAAGAAAAGTTATTTTTACATGCCTTAATTTTTTGAAAAGCTTATAGTCCAGTAAATTTAGGCCAAAAATAGGGTCGATGCGCCACAAATTTATAATTAGCTGAATTTTTCAGGATTAGTTCCTGAACATTGGTAGAACGAATTCTGAAAAGTCTCCTAAGTTCCCATGTGAGCTTCTATCCAAAATGGCGGATCAAAGATGACCGCCTAGTAATTTTTGTTACTCGATCAAAAATGAAAGTTTTTCAGTTCTGAAAAAAACTGTAGGCTCTAGAAGTAATATTGTTTCGATACATAACTTAAAACAACCAATGAAAAATTGCCAACATTTTCAACATAACCAAAAACTGAAATTTCTGTCTTCTATGTAACATGCAGCACACATAAGCTACCAAGATAAATAGTTTACATACTTTGGGGTACTTTTTAAAAAATATTTTTCCTCATATATTAGTCAATAGTTGTTATTTTTCAGTTTAAAAAAATGTTATGAATGTTTGAATTGGTGCTTGTGTTTACCGACATTTCCCCAGAAAAAGCTATAAACATTTATGATCTGAAAACTTTTTTGTCTGAAATGCAAAAATTTCGGTGTGAAAATTCAATGCTGAAATGTTTAGCTTTTTGAAACTACCATAAATCGTAAATTGGCTTCCAATTTCCTTTTGTAACATTAAGTGAATTTAAAAAGAAAAGAAACACTCTCAATAATGATAAAAATTTGTCGAAAATCGTTCAAAACTTTTTTTTTTTAAATAAAAAAGACCATTGTTATCTCAAAATGGTATTTTTTGTGCATTTTAGCTAGCAAATAGTTACTCGAGAATGATTTAATTTTTTTTTTTAAACTATGTTTTCACACAATTATGTGACAATGGAATAAATGTCGGTGAAAGATCACTGCCTTTAACTTTAGGAAGTTCTTTTGGGAAATTGAACTTCAGCAGTAAAAAGGGGTTATTATTAAGAAATGAGCGTTATGTTCAGTCTTCCAGTTTTTGACCAGGATGCTGCTGTTTTCAAATCAAACGATAATTTACGAGATATCTCAAATATGAATTAGCTCCTTAACTGCCCTCTCGTTTTGGTTGGGTTTCTCTGAGAAAGGATGAAAACAACAAGCGTAGCAGCTATCACCACCAATCTCTTTGTCCATTAAACATAAGGGATTTCTAAGGCACGCATTGGCATGGGACGAGTCAGACATTTAATAACAGAATTTTTTTTAAAAATACTAAGCACTTTTCATAATGCACTCAAAAGGTCGAAATAACTTTTCTGGGTCAGAAAGGGCAATTTAAGTATTCATGTAGTTTTCAATTATTCCAAGAAAATGGCACCACAAACAAAGAAAAGTGCGGCTCAAGTTGTGAAGAGAATTTCTTATCATTATCTAGCTTCCAATCATAAATTTGAGTGTTGGAACATGCACATTTTTCTGAATGGGGAAGTTTGGTTTGAAATGACTTGAGCCGCACTTCTCTTCGTACGTGGTGTAATTTTCTTGGAATAATTGAAAACTACATGAATACTTAAATTGTCCTTTCTGATCCAGAAAAGTTATTTTGACCTTTTGAGTGCATTATGAAAAGTGCTTAGTATATTTTAAAAATTCTGTTATTTTATTCTTTTCAGTGTAAATTCATGTCTGAAATAGAATAATGTTCCTATCACGAAACTTCACCTTATTTTTTCATATAAATGCTCCATACTAAACATGTTCCTCTCTAGGATTTACTTGTGTGGTAATTTAATTAGAACCATTTAAATATTAAAGATTTCTCAAACTAATTTATGGTTCAAAACATACAAGGTATTCGTGATAACCTTGTATGTTTTGAACCATCCTAAAATGTCTCTTTACTTAGCCCCGCGACCAATCATTGGCATAGATAAGGATAAAAATCCTAAGAAAGCAACGCTAGTGAATAAATTTCATGCTTACTCCAGAGATGCCTTGATTCAAAACTTTCATTATGAATTTAATACTATTAATATTGCTGTTGTAAGGCAACAAAATTTGTAACAATGGGTTTTATATTTAAAAATTGAAAGAGGAAATTACATGAAATTTGCTGTTTTTCATCCTAACCAAAATAATAATTTTAATTTAGAATTTAAATTTTTCAGTGTTAAGTTGTACCTTAAGATTAAGCAAATCATTTAGTGAAATCCCGAAGTCTCTAAGTGGTCTAGTTGCTGAGATATAAGCAAAAGCAGGCCTCAGATTTCTCCGTGACAATCAGGTCAAGTATAATAAAAGTGCTTAATAAAAAGACATATGCCTCAAATACTTCAGGTGTCTTCAGAAAAACTTCTCTTTATGTGAAGCAGTGGTTTTTAATGGATAAGCTGATGCATTACCAACTAACATTGGGAAGATACAAAGAAGGGTGATGTTGAAAATGTTTGTGACTACTGCTTTTTAGAGAAAATGTAGTGGGAATGACTATATAGACTAACGTTTTGCAGAACTCTGAGAACAAATGAAGATTAATTCAAATTATGATGGAATACTACCAATTAGGAGGAATGACTGTAGTATGAGTGGATAAGGGAAGCCAATGTATTAGTTTGCTCAAATGCAATAAAAGCGTGGTAGAACAGCTCCAGACCAGTCGCAGTAATAGGTATTGATACAGATGTGCTCTTGATTCTAAGTGAAAGATGTATGTCTGGAAAATCACAGTATTTTTTACCCTCAAACCAATTTAATACAAAGAAAAATGGGAAGATTTCGATAATTGGGAATCTGGCGATCTTTCTTCATTGGCGTCAATTTTTGGCTGCAATTCCTACACGAAAGGTATTTTTCGTTGCAAATCTTAACAAAGAGAACCGAAACATGTATACACATAGGGTTACTATAAATCAGCAGGGTTACCAAAATAAAATTATTTACGCCAAAAATGAGACGACTGAGCCAAATTCCCAATTATCGAAATATCCCCAGAAAAATGTTACAATATAGTGAAAGTACAAGAAGTCTTTGGTCCCTTGAAGGATCCTCTTCTTTTGCTCCACTCAGCCACAGGATGTGACTCCGACTCCACGTCAGCTATATTCTAAAAGGCTAAATCTTGAGCTTTCAAGTTTGCTAAAGGAAAATCTCAAACTGCTTTCTCTGATCCAACAACTTAGTAGTTTTCAGCCTGATCGATCCAGAAAAGGTTATCCAGATTGTTGAAGTGCTGCTGAACATCTTTTTGGTGGGAGTAAGTTAATTCTCTAGACGTCTTACAATACAACCGCTATAAAAATTAAGAAACCAAAACTCCTTCTTCAAAATTTCAAGCTTGGCAACTCTTCCAGCCACAAGTGCAGTTGCTTTACAGCATCAATTTTGTGTTTATTCAAAAGTACAACAGTAGCTTAAGAAAATCATGAATCCAACTAAATGGGGACGTGTTATGAAAGAAGGTGGACTGTTTACAACATTTTTGTCACTTCCCGAATCTTCAGAGGGAATTCCGCATTTTTAGGTTTTGTGACTACAAGTTAACAGTAATTATGTGAGAGACTGTGATCTAGATGCCAATGAAAACACAGACATTTAATACTCCAAGTTTTCCATGCATTGTTTAGGTTAGAAATGTAAAAATTCAATTTCTGTGCACAGTTTTGAAGATGAGGATGATGATATTGAATGTTGATGCTTTTTTTCCCTAGATTTTTACTGACATCGCTATCTTCTATTTAGGTATTTTACACGATTTTCGAAAAGATATTATGTGTCCATTTTTAAAGTACTAAATAAATGATATTCTGCAATTTTTTTTTTTGAAAATTCACCATAAGGTCATTTTTTTCTGTTATCATATTCTCTTTCCAACACTAGAAATAGCAAGATTTCTTTCAGAAATGGAATAAAAGCTATTTGAATATTCAATAAAGAGAATTATTGATCATTTTGCAGTTCATATTTAAAAAAAATAGCATAAAAAAATCTTGACTTTAGTAACTTATTTGTTCTGCCGCATATTACGTAAAAAAGAGAAATTTTAGCTTTTGATGTCAAAACAATTGTTTGAACTTCTTTATTGGTTATTTTCGGGTAGATATCGAAACAGTATTACTTTTAGAGCATACAGGTTTTTTTAGAACTGAAAAATCTTCATTTTTGACCGAGTTATAAGGAAAGCAAAAAGTACACGGCGGCCATCTTGGATCCGCCATTTTGGATGGAAGTTCACATGGGATCTTAGGGGACATTTTAGGATTTACTCTACATGCTATGAGGAACTAATTCTGAAAATATTTTTTAATTATAAATTTGTGGTGCAAAAAATCCTAAATTTACTGGGCTATTAAACATAGTTTTCTAAAAACGGAACACTTTTGATTTTTTATCTCTTCCACAAAACGTCTTCAAAAGTTTCAATAAATACAGGGAAACATGAACAAAGATTTTTCATGATAATCTCCCCGCTCTGAGTGGCATACAATTTTAAATGCGTGGTTTTGTTGAGAACATTTTAATCATTCTTTCTAACGTTAGACTGCATTTACCCCTAAAAAAGAAAATCAAATTCAAAACAAATGTAGTTCTATTTTAAGTTTACTGTGTGGTCAAATACCACACAAAATATTTCGGTAGTTATACTGCATCTCCTTTATGTTTTAGCATTTGTGGACTGCACATTATCCTTGACATCCGGGGGCTCTGCTAACTGCACATCACCAGTTTTGACAGTAGGCCCGGAGTGCAATGTTCAATGTTCAGCTCATGAAGACAAGGAAGCTGTTCAAGAATACCGAACTTCCTGCAACATCGATGGAGTTTGGGATCCACCATTACCATTCTGCATGAGTGCTGGAACAGGTAAGAGTATCAACGGCATATACAGGGTTCAGAATTTGGGATTCAATTACCATTCTGCAGAAACTGCTGGTGTGACAAAAAAGTTGGGGTTTAAAGAAGGTGCAAGGCGGGAAGCAGGTTAGTTGGGCAGCGCCCCTAAAGTTGACCTTTTTATAAAAAATTAGGCAGTGGAATTTTCATACCTTTATTGATCAAATGACCTTCTCTAAAAATATTCGGGACATAATCTCGAACATTGGAACAGATGGTCACAATAGATTTCCTCCATCTAATTCAAAGCTCCACCTTATATCTTACGAAATAATAACGAGAAAAAGATGACACACACTTATTAAGTCAATTCTTTTTTTGAGCATGTAAATTAATAAATGTTGCCCATTTTTAATCGATTGTTAATTTTGAAATAAGAAAAGTGGAGGGGCAAAGCCCCTTTACTTTTGAAAGAGAGGTCCCCTTTTGCCCACCTGTATGAGTAGGAGTCCCCTATCCTATGCCATTCTCTATGAGACAGTTAGCATTTTGTATCAGGACTGGAACAGTTAAGTATATCTATACAGACATAGTTCAGAGTTAGGTTTCGGATCCAAGTACTATTCCATGGTTTATACGTTTTTTAAAAACCTTGCACACTGCTTGAAATACAAAGTTTCATTTTCAAGTGCTTGAAAACCTTGAAAAATGTCAAAATCTTATCTTTAGTTCTTCAATTTTGTGATTTTTTTTGAAAAAGTACCTAGAAGAAACTTTTAAATATTTTTTTGCCTTTTTTTTTCATGTAAATTTTTTCTGATTTCAATTGAGTCAGTGAGAAGCAAAGGAATGTAAGTAGACATTTTTAAGTTTTTAGTATAACATTTATCAAGATTATGTCCTAGGTAGGCTTTCATTGAATTTTTTTTCTAAATCATGCTATACAGCAGCGCCTACCAGGGCTACTAGTATTATCTCTTGCCCCAAGACAGAGGAGGGATTCCTCTACCATTTGTACTGGTTATCTCCAAATTTTTGATTTTGCCACTTGCATCCCTTTGCTTCTCACTACCTCATTTGTATGAATCATTAATTTTTAAATTTTTAATGTTCATTTTAAGTGCTTTTTAAAAAAAATATTTTGTTGTTTAAACATTTTTTTCTTACTTAAATTTGGTTCCAAATATTGGCAATATAGATTTCTTTCTTTCATTCCTCTCCCTTTTTATAAATCTTCCAGGGGAAGAGGGGGGTGAAAAAAAAAATAATTCCCAACATATCAGTTTCTGAGATCATGGGTTAATTTGATATGAAACAACTAAGAGGTCTATGATTGCCAGCATCCTTTCTAATGCATAGTTATGAACCTGGTTTCCAAAGTGAAAAATTTACAGAAGTTCTTTTAAAGAGTTATTTAATTAAATAAAAAGAGAATAATTCAGCAAATGGATTTTTTTTTCTCCACGATTTGAATTTTTTTAAGTGCTCCTACTGGGAACAAATTGAATGCAGTTCTAAATGAGCAGAAATGAACTTTATACTGATAATGTAAAATTACTAATTTGTTTTCTTCTAGGTATTGTTCTTGCAAAAGCTCCTGAAACTAGACTTCACATGACTTAATAACAGAAACATCTATAAATGAATATTTTCAAAGATTAATTTTCACTATACAAGAATTAAATATGAACTGATGTTACAAATTACAGCATTTAATGTAATTGTTTAGAAAACTGATAAAAAAAGAATATTAAAAGCAAATACATTTCCAACTTTGTCTATTACGTTTTGAAGGAAAGATAACTGAACAGTTCAAATGAAGATCAAGTTGTGAAAACTGTCAACTCGGTATTATTTCAATATCATTCAATAAAAGCAGAAGTGCATCAGCACTGCAATAAGGGGTCTTCCACAAATTATGTCGCATTTGGAGCGGGGAAAAGGGCTCATGAAATCATTACTTTGTGACAAGGGGAAACAACAAATTTGACATTAGGCTTCTTTTTTACAGCAATATGCTTATGTAAAGCAGCTTGACATGAGACAAAGGGAGAGGAGTAGAGGTGAAGTGTAACTCTTGACGACAAAAGGGGGAGGGATGAAGTATGTGAAAAAAAGTGTGACATTAATCGACAGCCCATAATACAAATTATCTAATCATTTAAGTTCCTTTAAAAAAATTGAAACTAATAATATGAAATAAACCAATAATTGAGAGCAATACATGACATTAACTTGAATGAATAGCCTGGAGCAAAGGAGAGTCAGAAGGGAAGTGATTCAGTTGTTTAGATTTATCAAAATTAATGATGTTAATGGGTTAAGTTTTTCACAGAAAGCAGGACAAGGGGTCATTGTTTTAAGCTATTCAACACTCAGGCTAACCAAAATTAGGAAAAATTACTACTTTAGTAGGGCACTTGGGACCGCTTATCAGAAGAGGCTGTAATGAGCAAGAGGGTAGATAAATTTAAGCATGCCATTGATCTTCATTGAGGATTAATAAATTGACTAGGACCAGCCTCGCTGGGCCCAGAGCCTGTTGCTGCTCAACTTATCACATTTGTATTTGTATATTTCATTTATGACTGGTTTTGTGAACAAGAAATTTTTACAAAAAATATGCTCACTATTCACAAAATCTTAAAATTTAAATGTTTTCAATTGTTGTGGATTCATTTTTAAAGAAAAACAAAAACTATTGTAATTCTTTAAAAAAAATAAATAAGTTTATATACAATAGCACAAAACCAAAATAGTGAACTTAATAAAACACATCATATATTATCCATAATATTTAAACTTACTTATTCAGATATTTATCACATACAAACTTGATGAGACATTCTTAAAATGTAAGCAGAGAACAAAATAATTTTACAGTTAATTTTAAAGGCATAATATTATGTTTTATTTTTACACTAAATAAAGTAAATAGAGAAATTTTTAAACTTGTTGAAATTAAAATAATGCATAGCTTCAACTGAAATTGATCTTTAAATATTTTATAAACCTAATTTTTATTATTTAATATGAGTTTTACAAAACAATATTTATTTGTTTTTTGTCGGATAGAGTAAATTGGAAATGTAATGTATTCTTAAGTTGAAGAAATAAAAACATATTTTTATACATTTTTTAAACATTAAATTTGAATTCTACTCAGTAAAGTAATACATTTAATTTAAAAAAAAATTGAGTTACCATTGTTTACTATCTTAGCTGAAATTGAGGTTTGTGCAAAAATAATTGGGTTATTATTAGAAAAAATTTATTGAGTTGCACTAATTACATGCGAGATAATGAAGCTGTTACTGCATTCTCACTTGTAAAAATTTTAATGATTTAGAATGTAAAAATAAGACAAGATGATAGAGCCAAAAATTCAGAACAGGAATAAAATATATCTTCAAAATTTATTACATGTTAAAATATTATACATTATATACAACAATGACTAGTTAACAAATGTACAGTTGAAAACTAAGCAAAACTTGGCGATTAAATGCAATTATAGCATAAAACCAAAATATTATTTTCCACAGAAATTGTGAAATCCACAAATTGCTGCACAATTAAGCAACTATATACTCATAAGAAATATGAAATGCAACTGCCAGCAGTTACAGGTAAGAGCAATAAATAATTTATTACAATAAACTAAACAAAATTAAATGAACTTTATACATGGGAACATAAAGTAATATTAAAAAGTCCACATCCATTTACTAACCAACAGTACATATGAGGTAGTGAGAAGCAAAGGGATACAAATGGACATTTTCAAATTTTGAGTAAAACACATTTAAAGATAACTTCCTAGGTAGGCTTTCATTGAAATTTTTTTCTAAATCATGCTGTACAGCACCACCTACCAGGGCTACTAGTACTATCTCTTGCCCCAAGACAGAGGGGATGTTCACCTATCATTTGTACTGGTTATCTCAAAATTTTTAATTTTGCCACTTACTTTCCTTTGCTTCTCACTGCCTCATATGATGTTCAAATCATTTTGTCGACACAAGAACTTTACATATGTTGAAAAAACAGTAAGGCACATAAACATCACAAATTTATATATACACAGCTGAACTGTTTAACAATGAGCATTTTTAATACAGTACAACCTCGATATCTCGAACCTCTCGGGAAGGAAAAATATTCGAGACATAGAGGTTTCAAGTAATCAAGGTTTTGTATAAAAAATAAGAAAAAGATAAATGCGAGATAAATAAGAAAAAAAAAAGTCATTGTAACTCTCACAATGACATGTAGATATATCACATTGCATAAACCACAAAAACTAATCATTCGTTTTAGCAGTTTACTAAGTTTTAAACACACACATTCCTCTACTTCAGGACAGGCAGATTTTCGAATTTTCATTTTTTTAATTTCCTTGATCATAGTTTTTTTGATAGCTTGACGGTTTTTTATCATTGTTGAAAGTGTACTGGTATGGATTTTAAAGTTAGCAGCATTTTCAATTTTCATCAGTATGTTTTCATCAATAAACTTTAACTGGTCCTGCTACAAAATTTTCCAATGGAAAAGCATCAATTAAAGCTTGCATCTGTGGCAAAAATTTCGACATAGTGAGGGTTCCGAAAAATAAATTTCAAGATAACTATAGAAAACACTTGAGAGTTTTATGCAAAATGCAGGGGAAAAACTTTTTTGAGATATCAAGAGTTAAAAGGTAAGGAGGTTCGAGATATGAAGGCTTGACTGTATCGTAAATACAGTAAAACCTCTTCAAGCGACCACCTGTCTTGAGGGGCCACCACTCTTAACAGTCAAGTTTTTAGCCCCTAGACTTAGTGTTAAAAACATCCCTATCAGTGGTCCCCCAACCTCGGCCCCTGAGTGAGAGCATCCATCTCATTTTTAAAGAAAATCATTTCACTTTCCTGTTATCAGTTTGCAAAAATGAGCGATTTTAATTTTATATTATTTTCAGCTTGATTTAAATTAACTAATCAATTCGCTGTGTGCATTATTTATTTTTAGAACAGGGCACTTTCAGGCACTTAGTTTGGCCATTGTCAATTAATTTACTAATTATACATTTTGTAATCTAAATTGAAAGCTAAATTTTCAGCTGAAGTGATTTTGGGGATAATTACTTCAGGAAAATCGGATGCAATGACAAATAAGTTGGTTCAACATTTACATTTTGAACTGAAATACAAGTTTGAAAATAATTGCTGGAGAAGAGTAAAAACTTAAGTCACAAATTGTATCCTTTCTTCAAAAAATGTAAACAATAATAAAATACTATTTCCCCTTTAGAAAAGACTTAAACTTCATTTTATGTAGTATACTTGCTTATATTATGTATTATAGAAATTATATTGCAACTATAACAGAAACCCTTTAAAGCAGCCACCCCCTCTGAAAGGCTGAAATTTTACGGAACGGAGAGTCGGCCGCTCTGAGTGGTTTCACTGTATATGATTATTATAAGTGTTTTTGTAAAAAAATAATAACACTTGAACAACCATAAGTTGTTATATATATATATATATATACATTTGTAATTTTGTTTCTTGGTTTTTCGATAAAAATGCATTCATTTTTTAAAAATATGTATGCTTCAAACTCAATTCAGAGGCAGAAAATGATCTCCTAGTCGAATGAAATTTTATGTATAACCCTTTGGCGCGACTTGCCGAATTTGGCGAGAGAAAAAAAGTAATTTGAAATGTCAAGAAAAGAAATTAGATTTGCCTCAAATATAGTCACAAATGCAAGGCTGTGAATGGGATTTCATTTTGCAACGGCAGAGAGCTATGGGTTACGAAAGTAATTAACAAATAATTTTGAATGATTGAAAAATTAGCAGGAAAACTAATTAATAGTAATAACTAAAAGAAGAGAATATGCTCTGACAGGTGCGTAGTCTTTCTCTGGTGATTTCTTCGTTCGCTGATAAAAAGCATATGCCCTCTTGTCAAAATACTGACCATCCAGTATATATATCATCTATTTCAAAAGAAATGATAAGACGACGGAAGTTGATACAGGTAAGGAGAACATTAGTACAATAGCTGCAAACATTTGCCATGGTAATAATGGGTATCAAAGGCATCGAAAAGAACCACATTCTTTCAAAAATATAACAAATGAAAAACTACCAGGCATGTTCTTCAAAGCACATCTTCGTTTTTCTATTGCAGATTATTTAAGTTCATCAACAAGCCTTTAATGAAACAAGAAATGTAAATTTTCAATCCTTTCCAGCACTAATTAGGCTTTTAACACTAATTTTTACTACATTCATGAAAAAAAAGAAAGAAATAGAAATTTACAGATTGCACTTTAAAAGCTATAAAAACGCATTTTGGAAAACTTAAGTGAAGATAGGTTTTTATTTATTTAATCCATTTTTGCAAAATAAATAGATAAGCAAATAGATGAGAAGTCAGCAGCAAACTGCATTTTAGATGAAATAGTTTTAGTTTATCGCAAGACATCTGAAGTAGTGAAGATCAAATACAATTTTGCTGATAAAATTTCACTTTTACAGAAAATAAGCAATTAAAAAAATATATGATTTCCGGCCCTTTTTATGAAGTTCTCAATAGTTTTCACTGAGATAAGCATCCAATTCTGTTTTTGGAAACTTAGGCAATTTATAGTCTTGTCTGCTTCGATCTTGCGAACGACCAAACATGGCAACTATGCGAAAAATTTAAGATAGTAGATTTTTGATTTTGTTGCATAAAGGTAATTTTAAATAATTAAAACCCTCAAAAAAAAAAAAAAAAAACACTATAATTTAGATGAAAGTGTCAGTTTTTAGCACATTAGCGTCCAAAGCAATAAGGATAAAATATTCCAAAAATAAAATTTGAAAATTTTAAGGAAAACATTTTGCATTTTTCAAGAAAATAATTAATTATTCAGGGGGAAAAATGCGGCATATTTTGCGGAATGTTCCATAGTTTGCATTGTATTGCAATAGACATCCAATTCTGTTTTTGGAAACTTAGGCACTTAAAGAATCTTGTCTACTTTCATCTCGGAAGTGACCTAATATGGCGACTACGATTAAAAATTAAAATTTCGGTTTTTGAATTTGTAGCACAAAAATATTTATAAAATACAAAACCTCATTAAACACCAATTTAATTGAACTGTAATAGCTTTTAGCACATTAGCGTCCAATGCAATAAAAATAAGATGAACTTTTAAGTACAAAATTTTTCATTTCTCAAGAAAACTATTTTTATATATAAATACATAAAATGCTTTACAGCACATTTTACACCATTTTCATTAGTTTGCGTTTTAATAAACATCAAATTCTACTCTTTTTTTTTGGAAACAAGCATTTAAGTATCTTGCCTACTTCCATCTTGTGAGTGACCAAATATGGCGTCTATGTTTCACGCGTAACTGATAAGTATTGCCGTTCTGATCAAAAAACGATCTTCCTTGATGTGCTTATCCTCAAGCGTATGCTTCCTAAGCGATATATTTTCTTCAACCCTCTTGAGTTAGTGCATAATTCCTGTTCATCCCAAGATATTTTTTCTTAGGAACAACAGGGGAGGAAATGGCAACAGACGTTTTTTTAAATCATCCCTTCACAAACTAGGTCTGACCTTTACTAGCTTACTCTGCTGGAATGTGAAGAATGTACTTCTTCGCACAAGAGGGGTACATTCTTTTGTAGAAATCATAGTTTTCAAGGACTTTTCAAATACTTCATATGATTTTCAAGTACTTTTGGGGGCCCTTGAAAGTCAAAATGGGATTCAAGGACTTTTTAAGGCAGCAGGAACCCTGAGAGAATAGTACCATTTAATATCAAACTTATAATTCTTGGAAATGAGCATCAGCAAAACTTCTAAGAGAATGCTACTACTTCATCAAAGCATTTACTAGTGATTGAAAAAATATCAGTGAATACAGCAAAAACTTAACTATTCTTATTTTCCTTCATCATATAAAAGTCAATTGAAAATACAGTGAATGCAATATGCTGATGAAATTTCTAATAAATATTTAATAAATAGAGCAAAATAATAATGAATGAAACAAAAGTTGAATGAGACATTACACATTACTAAGTTTCAACAAATTTGCTTAAAAAAAAAAAAACATTGCCTTTTATGGCAACCGTGCATCTAATTATTCATCTAACTTGACAGTATTTTGGTTTTTAATAAGTAAAGTCACGGTGGCCTTCAGTAAGCTCATTTTTCTTAATCAGATAATAATGAAAAACAATTGAGTAATAAATAAATCTTCTGACTCAACTGCACTTGTTTATTTATTTACATATTTCCAAAGGCATATAAATGAATAGGTTTTGAAAAATCCAGAATAGTGTTCGATTCCTGACATGGAACATAAAGCAGGCGACATGGATCAGTTTAGAGGGCTACATGTAAAGCAGTATTGCTTTGAAGTACTAGGATTCCCCTATTTCTGTATTCTATAGTCTGATTATTTATCTTTATTTTCTAAAACCTTCATCAAATTAAGATAAACTCTGATAAATCTAATAATCAAGTTTTTAGAAGTAGTTAAAATGAACTTGGATGCAATCGAATTGTAGTTTTTGAGCGGGCGTGGGAAAAAGTGGTGTTTTCGTAACACTCTCACAACATTTTTTTTTCTCCTGTTATTCAAAATTTGTTTTTCAAAGCTAATATTACACACAAAAGGTGATTTTCATGTTTTAAAGCATAAACATTTGAATGAGATTATAAGGGCCATTTTAAATACCTAAAAAATAAAACAACCTACACATTTGATCTACTTTAAAAATTGTAAAGTTTATAATGTAATGTTAAATATATATTTTTTTATTTTTGACTTTTATTTCTTTTAAAATTGATTTAGACTCTAAATTAATCCATTAAAATGAATCTCCACACCTTCCACTTTTGATCAAAAATAAAGTTGCATTTCATTCACCTATTATTTATGCTCACCTATTATGTATGCTTTTTGATTGGTCCCTTGCTCCAAACTATGAGTGAGATTACTGTATATGCAAGGATTGCAAGTTTTTAAACAATTAAATCATACATAGACTTGCACTGAACTTTTACTGTATCCAACATTGTTTTTTCACATCTTAAAAGAATTGACAGATCAAAGTTTTAAAGTTTAACTGTGCATCCACACACAGAGATCAGCCCACACACAGAAATCAGCTTAATTGTGTCATTATAATTGTAATTGTGTCAAAAAAAAGCCTTTTATAACGTGGATATTAAGACGTACAGTTCAAGCTCAATATGATAAGTCAGGCCATTTTGAAAAAAAAAAAAAAAAAAATGCATGGGAAAGTAATAAAAGAATTGATATTATGACTCTTGAAACTAAATCCTAATTTCATAATTATCTTGAGCATTAAGAATATCTAGGTAGAAAAATATTTAGCAAATTTGGGTTTAGATCTCTGCACAACATTTATACTTCAATCTTTGATCTAATAATATCATGGATTCAGGTATGTATGTTGATCGAATGATATCGCTAAAACAAAACATTAAATTTCAATACATGACTTTCACCGGCAATTGATTTTATGAGAGAATATTATAATGAGTTTTGTCTTTGGTAAACACACACACACAATAATTTATGCGTTTAAAAAATAACACATGTGTGTATGAGTTTTTTTTTATCCCGTCATAACAGAGGCAATTTACAATTTCAAAAGGGAAGTAATATCCTTTACATTTGAATTTCCTAGAAACTTTAAAAAGGATTTTTCTTCATGTTAGGTACTTTTCATGCACGATAATATAAGAAGATTTAATGAAGGACTTTGCCTTTATTATAATGGCTCAATAACATCTATATGAACTTTTATACTATAAGAAAGAATTTTTTACATTACTTTCTTTTTGAAAAAGATCACCATGAATTAAATAATCATTTGGCATGTTATTGGCAATAAATGCTGGATTTGCCAGTTTGAGTGGCACAAATTCATAAGACAAATTTTCAAATTGAGCAGCTGCACCACATTGGGTTGATTCACTGGGGTGTTTGTGATTCAAATCTGTGGATGAAGTTTTTCTTGTTCTTTGCTCTGTACTGTGCACATGTTCATAAGATTTAAATGCATTAGATGAATATGGCGATTTGAAATTTGGATGATTCAATGGATCACTAAAACCAGGAGAGTTAAATGTTCTTGGAGTATTTATTGGTGAACCGGAATTGATGCCAAAAGGAATGTACATACTTGGAGTAAAAGTGGGTGTACTCCTGGAAACCTCTTGAAAAATTGTTGAAGTAAGTTTACTTTGAAATTGATATAATGTTTCCTGAAGACGTTGAGCACTTCTAATTCTCATATTTTTCAAATATTCTTGAACAAGTTCTAGAAATAAATTAAAATAAATGTGTCACAATAATAAAAATGTATTAAAATTTTAGTTTCAGAGAATACACAGAGTGGTCATTAATAACGAGACTGGTGCTACTACAGAGGAACCTCGTATTCGCCAGCAGTGCTTCCCGTGTTTGTTGGGAAATCAGTTTGACTGGAACCATCATTTATGTAAGAGGTGTTTATTTCGTTTTGTCGAAAACATGATAAGTGTAACAGTAGAGCAACGAATTGTCATAAAATTTCACATGAAAACCGCTACGGAAACATATCGTTTATTAGAAGAAGTTTATGGTGATGAATGTTTATCACGTGCATGAGTTTTTGAGTGGTTCAAGCATTTCCAAGACGGCAGAGAAGACGCTGGAGATGAGTTTTTTCTCCACATTCATGGGCTAGTCAGGTCGTACTAGCATGTACCTTCACTGGGTTTCTGAAGGTTGAACTATTAATTAACATTACTACCTTGAGGTGCTTTCTCAACTCCAAGAAAGAGTAAGAATAAAACGACCTGAATTGTGGAAGAACTAATCGTTGGTTCTCCATCAAGACAATGCGCCGGCATGTTCTGCATTGTCTGTCAAAGCGCTTCTAGGCAAGTACAATATGGACCTGGTACCATACGACTTTTATCTGTTCCCCAAGTTCAAATCTGCATTAAGAAGAACAAGATTTCAGTCCGTAGAAGCTGTGAAAGACAAAGCGGCAAGCATAATGCAGGAGCTCACAGATCAATACTTCCAGCACTGTTTTGAATAGTAGAAAATTCATATGGACTGTTGTAAGGATAATGGAGGAGTGGATATTGAAGGTGATAAAAACTAAATACTATGAATAAATCAAAAATAAAATGTTTTACAGCAATAGTCTCGTTATTTAATGGCCGCATCTCATACATTTCTTAGTATTAAACAGTACATAAACTTAAAAAAAAAAAGATACATGAAATTATACAAAACAAAATTTTGATAGAAAGTACCTTGAATTTTTTTGAGGGAAGACATAAACATTTCTTTCATGTAGTCAACTGTTTTCTTTAAAACAACTTGATCTTCTGTCTAAATGACACAATAAAAAAAAAGTTTAGATTTAAATATTAAAAATACAAAAGTGACGACCAGCAACAGGCTCTGGGCCCAGCTAGACTGGTCCTGGTCAATTTACAATCCCCAGTGAAGATCAATGGCCCTCTTAAAACTATCTACTCCCTTGCTCATTACCACCTCTTCCGGTAAGCTGTTCCAAGGTTCCACTACCATGCTAAAATAATAATTTTCCCTAATATCCATGTTAGCCTGAGATTTAAATAGCTTAAAACAATGACCCCTTGTCCTGTTTTCAGTGCTAAACTTCAGCCCCGTAACATCTTTCATTTTAATAAATTTAAACAACTGAATCATGTCCCCTCGGTCTCTTCTTTGCTCAAGACGGTACATTTTTAGCCTTCTAAGCGTGGAATCATAATCTAAGTGGGAAAGTCCATTTATTAGCCTTGTAGCCCGCCTTTGAATCCTTTCCAATACATTAATATCTTTTTTAAGATAAGGAGACCAAAACTGAACAGCATACTCCAAATGGGGTCTTACCAAACTTCTATATAAGGGCAGAAGAACTTCTTTAGATTTGTTTGAAATAGATCTATTGATAAACCCAAGCATCTTATTGGCTCTGTTACTAGCAATGCTGCACTGTTGGCTAAACTTTAAATCCTGACTTATTAAGACCCCCAGATCAGTAACTTTGTCTGCCTGACTAATGACTGAACCTTGCAAATAATAATTTGTACACTTATTTCCATGCCCTAAATGTAGCACTTGGACATTTCCCAACATTAACAGCCATACCCCATTTATCAGCCCACTCCGTAATATGATCTAGATCCTCTTGCAGCTGATTTGCTTGTTCTTCATTTTCTACAGTCCCCATAACTTTGACATCATCAGCAAAACAATTCATGTTCCCAGAAATAATTTTGTGAATATTGTTCATAAAGACAATGAACAAAACAGGCCCTAACACTGATCCTTGAGGAACCCCGCTTAAGACCTCACTCCAATTAGTATAATTTCCCCTTACAACTACCGTTTCCTTCCGGTCAGCCAATTCTTTACCCAAATGAAAGTTTTCTCTCCTATTCCTATGTCAACTAATTTGCTAAGTAGAGCAACATGTGGTACCTTATCGAAAGCTTTTTGAAAATCAATGTAAACAACATCTACAGGCTTCTTATTGTCCAAAGCCATGGTAACTTTGTCATAGAAATGTAATAAATTAGTTGCACAAGATTTACCTTTCCTGAAACCATACTGAAAACTAGTCAATAGATTATTAGTCTCTAGCAAATTTACTATCTTAATTTTCATCAATGTTTCAAAAATTTTGCAAACCACCGAAGTTAGACTCACAGGCCTATAATTTCCCGCACTCCCTTTAGACCCCTTCTTGAAGAGCGGTGTAATGTTAGCCAGCTTCCAGTCCTCTGGCACTGTCCCCGAGTTATAAGACGCATTGAAAATATTTGCAATTACATCTGCTAATTCCTCTGCACATTCAACTAAAACTTTTGGATAAATATTATCTGGTCCCGGAGCCTAGTCTCTTTAATTTTTTTCAAATGAAGTAAAACGTCATCCCTGTAAAATACAAAGTCCTCAAGCTGTACTATAGCTTGTGTCTGGTTGGTGTCAACTGTTGAGATACAGTTATCATTAAAAACACTCGAAAAAAAGTTATTAAGAACATTAGCAATATCACTATCGTCCTGAATTAAAATTCCGTGCTCATCAATCAGTGGCCCAATATGATTATTTCGAACTTTCCCCGAATTAGTGTATGCAAAAAACCTCTTGGGATTCCTGTTTATGTTATCTGCCAGTCTTTGCTCCAACTCTCTTTTCTGAATCCGTACCAAATACTTAAATTTACTCCTTGCCTTACAATATTGGAGCCTATCTGCACTGTGACCAGTTTCTCTAAACCTATGAAAAGCGGCTTGCTTGTAATTTAGAGCGTCTTTAGTTTCCCTGGAGAACCACATTGGCCAAATTTTAGTGTTGACACCCTTTCTCCTAAAGGAAACATGATCCCCAACCGTTTTCGCCAGATTTTCCTTAAACTCTGCCCACTGAAGATTCACATCGCTATTGTTCAACCCAGAAAAAAAAAACTGCTTTCAAACTCTGCCTAAGTGCCACAAAGTTAGTATTTCTGAAATTGGGCACAAACCTAAAATTCTCTTCTTTGTGCATATCAATTTTAATCCCAAACCTAATACTGTTGTGGTCACTATCTCCAATGTGTTCCCCTACACACAACCCCTGAACAGAACCTTACATGTCGCAGAAAATTAGATCCAAAATCACGTCCTGTCGAGTACCCTGAGTTACAATTTGATCTAAGAAACAGTCACCAATTACTTTCAAAAATTCCTCTTCTCTGCTATTACTATGGTAAAAATTATTCCAATCAATTCCTGGAAAATTAAAATCTCCCATTAAGATGACTGACCCCTTGCTAGAAATGTCACTAATAATACAAAACATCTGTTCATCTTGACCCTGGCTTAAGTTGGGTGGCCTATAAATGTTCCCTAAACGTAGTTTTTTGCCCTTATTGCTCATCAACTCCAGCCAAATCATATCAATCTCATTAGGTTTATCATTAATTACCAATTCATTGCAAGTTAAAGTGTCTCTAACATAAAATAAAACCCCACCACCTCTTTTACCTACTCTATCTTGTCTAAACAAATTATACCCAGCAATAGATAATAGATCATCATCACTTTCGGTAGCCCATGTCTCGATAACTCCAATAATATCCAACCTCTCGTCTATTATTATGCTTTTCAATTCTTCCATCTTGTTCCTAATACTACGAGCACAGGGCTCATAGCGGGTGCAAAAAAATATATAGGAGTTTAAAAGGAAAAATATAGGAGGTTGACAGCAAAATATATAGGAGTTTGATAGCAAAATATATAGGAGTTTTAAAGGGAAAATAAAGGAGTTTGGTATAAAAACATAAAGGAATTTCGAAAAAGTATAGCATCTAATATATTTGGAGCACTGTACAAAAAAAAAAAGAGCGCCAGTATCAATACAATTCTATAGTGCATGAAGTCATAGCAATGTGAAGAGTCACAGATGTGCGAGCAAATGCATTTTTGTACTCACAGTTGCTTATATGAATCATGTTTGTTTAAGACAATTTTGATTCAATTAAGCAAAATTCTGTGTGCGTGTTTTTCTTTTTTTTTAACAAGGAATCCACACACAATTTCCGAGAATTCTATTAAATTCTGGTCAAACGATATATTATTAGAAATATACTGCACACTCAAAATATCCATTCTTTGATTATTTAAAAAAAAATATCACAAAACAGTATGAAAAAGCAATTACGAAATTCAGATTTTAACTTACGTGCTTTGAAAAATGCATCTCTCATTGATTGCTTAAACTAGATTTCACAATTTAAAGAAAAAAAAACTAATTTTACTAAACGAAGGCAAAGGAAAAAAAAAGACTGCTCTAATGCATCAGGCTTTTTGGAGAGAGAGAGAGAAAAATGGTGTCACTCTCATCCACTTGATTCATTTAAGGGATATCAAGGGACATAATTAAGGGACATGCTTGATTCAAATATTCTGCAATTTTTTAATGTTAAAACTGGATTTCGTTTCGTTTTTGAGGAATTAATTCATAAGTGGCTGATTTAATTACCAGGTGCTCACTCCATAACTTACAGTTAATGTGTGTATGTATATATATATATATATATATATATATATATATATATATATATATATATATATATATATATATATATATATATATATATATGTACACACATATTGTATAAAGGGTGAATTTGACCTAATCTGTCAAAGGAAATTGGGTGTAAGAAGAGTCCAAGTGGAGCATAGAATCATCCATTATCCTCTCCAATTTGTACCCGTAACAGAGCAGATTTAAAAAAAAAAAAAAAAAAAAAAAAAAAAAAAAAAAACTGAGATGAAGCCCGATTTTTGGAACATTTGAAGTACTCAAAGTTAAATTATTACCAAAATCTGAAAATGCATTTTCAAAGATAATCCTTTGAGCTACAACCGGTCATTTATGCTACATGTAAGATTATATGTGACAAAATTAAAAGCTTTCAAAATTTTTACAGCAGTACACTTAAAGTTAACATGTTATACCATTAAAATTACAAAGTAAACTCATTAATTGAAAACAAGTTAAAAGTTGCAAGTAAAACCATCTATATTTTGTACATTTCATAAAAATAATTAAACAGAAGTTTAGTACATGTGCCAACATTAAAGATGGAAGAGTGTACAGTGTAAGGGAGAAAGAAGAAAAAAATGGATCAACGTTTTTGGATTTTTGGGTAGCATTTAACATCCAATGAAAAAAATATAGGAGTTAGTGGGAAAATATAGGAAAAATAGGAGAATATTGGACAAACTGTGAAAATATAGGAAATATAGGAGATATAGGAGGACTATGAGCCCTGCGAGCATTTGTATAAAAAAACCTTAAGTAAGTCCATCTTACTTTTATTTAATGCTGCAGGATTATTTGAATCCCGACTGTTAAAATCTTTTTCCTTATTAGCCAGCCTATTTCCGTTTCTATAAAAATTCCAATAAATAGTACCCTTTCGAATTCTGCTCCTTAAAACATGGCCCCCATTCCAACTTAGTTTTTTGATTCTGAAGCCTCTAAAACCAAACCACTAACCATTTTGACCCCTGTAGAGATCAGATGCAGGCCATCCCTAGCAATCCAATTGTGTTTACATTTACTCCACACATCAATAAACCTGATCTACGCTTAACGCAAATTTCCTTGCAAATTACATTTAAAGAAATTGAAAACATCTTTGAGGTAAACACACCAGTAGCGGCCAGTGCTTCAGTAGTGGCCACTTCAAGGTTTATATTTGAAAAAAAAAAAAGATTCCAAGTCTCCCAATAGATTTAAAAGTGCATCAAATATGCAGGAGGTAATACCTTTTGCATGTTTGAATCCATTAGGAAATTTGGAATCCTATTTTTCCAAATATAACATTGTAGTGGCCACTATTGGTGTGTTTACATTACATACTGTAATATTATTTGATTATTTGAATATATTGATTGATGATGATGATCAAAGCTTATCTTGATTTCAAAAAGTATGCGGTTTGTATTTTTTTTAAAAAGAAAATAATTGCTTTTTAATGAACTTATTAATGGTGATGTTGATGTTTTCAAAACATCACTGTTTTTGTTAAAAAATGGATGTTATTGAGTAGATTTTTTTCTCATTATATAAGTTTTCAGGGATGTGCCGACCAAAACTCGCTTTTGGAGTAATCTAGGGAGCAGGAAAATGGTGAGTTTGGAGTAGCTTGGAGCAGTAAAATGGCGAATTTGGAGCAGTAAAATTGCAAATTTGGAGCAGTCTGGAGCAGTAAAATTGCACATTTGGAGCAGCCTGGAGCAGTAAAATTGCTAATTTGGAGTAGCTTGCAGTAGCAAAAATTTAAATTTTGCATCACATTGGAGCAACTATGTATATTTCAGGCTGGAAAAGTCTTTAAAATTTGACATGCCCTGCCAAGCATGTTTGTCTAAAAAATACATACCTGAATAAAATTTTTACATGCTCAGTTTTTTTATTGTATTATAACAAAAATATTTGGATTTGTCATATAGCATTTTAATCGGACAAAAACTAATAAAAAGTTTTATATCTGAATCAAGAATTATTTCAAAATAAAATATAAAAAAAAGTCTAAATAAATAGTACATAATAAGTAGTCATTAAAATTATCAATACTTAATTAAAAAATTATAATAATTGCATGCTCGGCGGGCATGTAAGGGTAAAAGATTCACTGCTGATCGGATTTTTTACATGCCTACGGGCACCTCGGACAGTATAATTTTCGAGCAGATATATTTCACACTGAAACATCTGTGACTTATACGTAGGCTGTTCAATAAGTAATAAGACTAATTTTACTGCCGTGAAACCACTCATGGGGATGTTAATTCTGTGGCATGAGAAATGTGTGTGGTCTGTACTACAAAAAAAAAAAAAAGAAAAAAAAAAAGAAACTGTACTACAAAAGCTACCGATTGTTGTTTTGTCTGTACTACAAAAGATACTGATAGTTTGCACGTACGGACTCATGTTCGTGAGTATCAGGTGATAGAATTGAAGCCTGTTGGAGGGCGCCAACAGGAAATAAAACTAACTTCACTGCTGCGAAACCACTCATCGGAATGTTAATTTCTGTGGCATGAAAAATGTCTGTTGTCTGTATTAACAAAAGCTACCATACTTGCCAACCTTCGAAGAAAAAAAAAAACAGGAGATTCCACTAGAGGTACATAGGCGATTCACCAACGACATATCTTCACAACAGAAGTATTCAATTATGCTTTTAAATAACATAAATACTAAATTTAAAGTGAAATGAGGATTGTTCGCAGATGTAAGCAAATTGGTAGCAGTAAGAAAAATATACTGCAAAGGAATAAACCAAATAATAAGGTATGAATTTGCTTGAAGTTTTGTACATTCCCTCCTCTCTACCAAAAAAGAAGCTACAAAAATATAATTACTAAAATCCAGTAAAATCCGAAAAAAAAAAAAATCAATATATAAATGAAAAAAAATATAAAATAAATAGGTATAGGGTAGCACATGTTAAAATAACTTCAAACTTTAAAAATAATTTAAATATTTTCAAGATGCAAAAAGATTGAAATCTGCTACAATTTTCGGCAAAGCACGTGCTTCGTTGAACATGCAATGTGGCAAGCTTAAAAAAAATTAAATTTCACTAAATGAGTTATTAATAGGGAAAAATCTTATTCCCTGACATTGGTAGATTAGAAAAAGGCGCCATCTATTGAGAAGAAAGTGAAACTTTTTAATGATTGGTTGAAAAAACTGCAAAAACGGGAGAAAATTGTAAAAAAAAACGGGAAACCGGGAGATCAAAGCAGAAAACGGGCGTATCCCATTAAAAACAGTAGAGTTGGCAAGTATGAGCTACCGATATTTGGCGGGTACATACTCATGTTCCTGAGTATCACGTGATTGAATTGAAGCCTGTTTTTTTTTTTTTTTTTTTTTAAAGCAAAATAGAATGGTTAAACCAAAAAAAAAAAAAAAAAAAAAAAAACTTCAACAATTCATACAAATGAGGTAGAGAGAAGCAAAGGGATGCGAGTGGGAAAATCAAAAATTTAGAGATAACCAGTACAAATGGTAGGTGAACTCCTCCTCTGTCTTGGGTCAAGAGATAATACTAGTAGCCCTGGTAGGTGCTGCTGTATAGCATGATTTAGAAAAAAAATTCAATGAATGCCTACCTAGGACGTAATTTTTATCTGTGTTTCACGCAAAACTTGAAAATGTCCACTTGTAACCCTTTGCTTCTCATCGCCTCAAGTGTAAAATTATTAGAAACCTTTTATTGGAAAAATTATATCTACCTGACATGCAGAATCTCTTAATGAAGCTTCATGTTTCCTAAATTTCTCTGATATGCTTAACACATCTTGCCTGTATTTTTTCTCTAAATGTTGAATATGAATTTGTTTATCTGCTATGCTTTTTTTCAGCTCTTGTACTTGAGATTCTAATTTAGTCATCTTTCCTTTATAATTCTTCTCAGTAGCAGCTGCATGCCTCTGATATTTTTTAACATTTTCACGAAGTTTCTTCTCTTGTTCAGCAGCTGCATTAACTTTTTCTCTCAAATGGAACTCAGTATCTGCATGCTCTAACTTCTCTTTTTCCCATTTTTCTTTCTGGGCTAAAAGCTCATCTCTGAGCTCCATAGTTACTCTTTCAAAAGTATTCTGTTTCTCGGATAACTTATTCTGGAAAAAAAAAATTAAATAAAATTAAGTACAAATGCATAAAAGCATACTTGCCCACCTTCGAAGGAAAAAAACAGGAGATTTTACTAGAGGTATATAGGTGATTCACAATCGATATATCCTCGCTACGGAATTATTAAATTATGCTTTTAAAGTGAAATGGGGATTTTTTTGCAGATGTAAGCAAATTGGTAGTAGCAAGAAAAATATACTGCAAAGGAAAAACTAAATAATAAGGAGTGAATTTGCTTAAAGTTTCGTACATTCTCCAGTCTCTACCAGAAAAGTAGCTACAAAAATTTAATTACTAAAATCCGAGAAAAAAAAAAGGAAATCAATATATAATGAATATACAATATAAAATAAGTAGGTATAGGGTAGCACACACATGTTAAAATAACTTCAAACATTAAAAATTGAAAGAAATATGATCTGAAAATCTTTTTTATCTGACAGAAGAAGCGGTCCAGGGGTTCTCACCTGGAAATTTTTAAAACTAGTCTTAAAAACGCAGTTTTAGACTTTCTTTGCTGATATTAAGGGGGGGGGGGGGCAGAAGTACAGTGATCTCAGGGGAAATTTCTAGAGATTGAAAACTTAAAAACACGATCATAGACCATATTTATTGATGTTAGGGTAAGTGATGGAACTCAGGGACTGTCCCGATCGCTTTCTTTTTAATAGATCGAAATCAATTCCTCCTCCCCATGTAAGTTTTCGAAATTGAAGTTTAAAATTTTCATTTGTAGACAATCTTTGAATATATTAAGGGAAGAAGGTTCTGGTGCTTTGCCAAGGAAAATTTTTCAAAATTTTGGTCCTGAAAACTTCAGCACTGATTTATATTCAGGAGTTATTCCACTTCATTTTTTTGTGAGTATGGTTTAAAAAACCTGATTGTGTATGGTATTAGAAAATATATAGGTATAGGTACCCTTGCCCCAATATTTTCTGAAAATTCAAGTCTTAAAATCACGATATAAGACCATATTTAGTAATTTTCGAAGATAATGCTCCAAAAACACAATTTTAAGCAATTTCCGATGTCTTTGAGTATTTGGGGGCTTCACCTGTAAAGCGAAATTAAAGATATAGAAATTAAATTTCAGATTTTCTATTAGTCTCATGTTAGTGAGAAATAGACAATAAAATTATCTGGAATGGTTTTGTTTCTTCTTTTTGTGTTATGATTTTCGACACCCTATTAACTACAAATATCTATACACCCTGGTGGCAGGGGTCCGTTCTAAATATTGGTCAATGAAAATTGGTCAGCTGATTATAAAGTTTGGGTAGCTCTAATATAGAGCAAATAATGAGAAAAAATCCGTGTTACTAATTTTCATAGCGGTTTATTGCTATTTCAAAGTAAAAATATAATGAATGATAATGTGATAAAATGATCAGCGATTAATTCGTTTGTATAAAAATAAAGTTAAAAAGTAGCTTAATATGTGAAAAATTGCTACATTTACTATCAATATTAATGACTTTTAGGAAGTAAAGGGGGACAAAAGGGTTAGCACAATAAACAATAAGGAGAGATTTCAACCCTGTATTTTTTCTTGCTAAGGTATTTAAAATTTCATCAAAATTAAGGTTTTCCACCGAAATTTGCTTCCTCTAATTTTACCAAAGATCACCTATAAGGCGGTTTTAAGCTACTAATTCAAAACATTTCTGTAAGTGGGCCATGAATTTTTCCTCTTCTAACATCACCAAAGTTCTGCTAAAACTGCGTTTTTAAAGCTACAATTTCGAACAATTTGGGGAAAGAACCTCCAAACTCTCTAATATAATCAAACAACAACTACTTTTGTAGAGTTTCAATTTTGAAAAATGAATGGGGGAGTACATCCCAACCTTTTCTTCTTCTAGCAGTACCTAAGTTCGTCTAAAACGCATTTTTAAGGCTGCAAAATAGAAAATTTCCGGATTGAGAAACCCCTGAACTTCCTAAGATTTAGTAATGACTAATGACTCCCTCTTAAACCGGTCCCCTTTTAGGGAATGTTGGAAGAGAAATTCTTTGGTGATTTACTTTGAAAATTTTTCAAAATTGGAGTCATTAAGAAGAAGTTTTACGCAACTTCTGGTGAATTTACGCTACTAGGTAGCCCTCCTCCGGAAGTCTTTCGACATTGAACACTCCAATTTAGGCAGTAATTGGTGACGTTTGGGAAATGAAGAGAGTTCGGAGGCACTCTCTAAAAAAGTTTTGTCAGTGAAGTAAGTAGAGCACTAAGGGCTTTGCAGCCTAAAAAGTTTGGGAACCACTGGTTTAGAGGATGGAAAAAATTATCATTTATGCCTATCTCAGATAATGAAGAAGTAAATATATTTTCAAATGAAGTTTCTTTGTTAAAAAAAAATTGTTTTTTAATTTTGAATTGCTTTGAAAATCAAACATTATCAAGATCACTTGAAACTATTTCATAACTTCTCTAGGGAAAGAAATGATTGAGGGTATAGGGGGAGCAGTCAAGGAATCAGTGAAAGGACGTAAAAAAAATAAGTTAATACTACTCCAGAATTTGTTTCACTTGCTATTTAGGATAATACAAATACAAAAAGGACGACCAGCAACAGGCTCTGGGCCCAGCTAGACAGGTCCTAGTCAATTTACAATCCCCAGTGAAGATCAATGGCCCTCTTAAAACTATCTACTACCTTGCTCACCACCTCCTCCGGTAAGCTGTTCCAAGGTTCCACTACCTGCTAAAATAATAATTTTTCCTAATATCCATGTTAGCCTGAGATTTAAATAGCTTAAAACAATGACCCCTTGTCCTGTTTTCAGTGCTTAGCTGAAAACAGGAAATTTTTGAAAAGTTTTCAAAATTAGAGTCTTTAAGAAGGAGTTTTATGCAATTTCTGGTGAATTTACATTTTTAGGCAGCTCTTTTCCCGAAGTATTTCGGCATTGAAAACTGAAATTTAGGCTATAACTGGTGACATTTAGGAAATAAAGAGATTTTGGAGGCCCTCTCTGGAAAAGTTTCGTCAGTGAAGTCTGAAAGATGCAATTTTAGTCAATGTTTGGTTAAGTTTAAGAAATGGGAATTTTGGAGGCTCTCTATGAAAATATTTTAACAACTAAGTCTTCAAAAGGTTGTCCATGGTGGCCTTATGTTTTGGAAATGGAAAAAGTTCACAGGCTGTCTCTGGAAGTTTTTTGACCCTAAAGTAAAAAAAAACGCAACTGTATGCCTTCTTCGTCAACGTTAAGGGGATCTCCTAATGACACAAAAGTGATGTCAGGTCTTTATTCCGGAATTTTTCAAAATTGAGGTCCTAAAGATTTGACTTAAGGTTTAGGTTTGAGAAAGATAGAGGAAAGAGGACCCCCTGCCTCCTCTTGACTCTATCTGCCTCCTTACCCTCGAAATCTATTTCAAGAAGTCATTTTTAGGTAGAATGTAAAGAAGAAAGGTTCGGAGATTCTGACGAAAAATTTTCTGAAACGATTCTAAACTGAATTTTTCGAAATTGAAGTCTTTAAAATGCATTTCAGGCTCTCTTGGACGAAGAAGCTAGAAGATACGTCGGGGTTCGGGGGCTGTCATCTGAAATTTTGATATTTAAGTTCTGAAAATACAATTTTAATTTATATTTTGATGGCATGGTTTGTCTCCAAAGGAAATGTTTCAAGCTTGAAAATGAATCTTGTTTAGTCACGTTAAGGGAACGTAGAGTGTTGAGGACTTTCCCTTCAAAATTTCGACATTAAAGCTAGAAAAGCAATACTAAGCTTTTGTATTGTTAAGGGAAGGAGATTCGGGAGCTCTTCTCCGTAAAATATAGATAGAAGTTTCACACCAGAAGTAGTTTGAAATTGAAACACAAAAATAAAATTTCATTCTACGTTTGTACAAAAGAGGTGTGAAGATTATGTAAATTGGAAAAAAAAAAAAACTAGAACATTTTCTCCAGAATTTTACAAAAACAGTGTACTGAAAATGCAATTTTAAGTAATCTTTGATGACATTAGGGGGAAGCAGGGGCGCACCCAACAAAATTTTCCAAAATTAGAGGCCTAAAACATTTTTAGGCTCTCTTTATAAAAGTATTGCAATATTTAAAATCTCCAAAAATTCGATTTTATCCAGTGCAAGTTCTGACCTCATAGAGGGGGGCAAGCAATCTTAAGTTTTGACCAAATGGGAGCATGGGAGGGGCTACAGTCTCCTAGCCCCACCTCTATTAATATGCCACTATATATAGTAGTTATATTTAAATTTTATTGTTATTTAAATTCAAACGCATTGCAGCATTAAAAGTATCTGAAATTTCGATTTTATCCAGTGTAAGTTCGGACCTCAAGGGGGGGGGGGCTATAGCCCCCTTAGCCCCCCCCTGGATCGGGTATTGGTGCTCATCATTTGTGTGAAAGAGGTAAAATGAAACATTATTTTGGGCAAACACTGGGAATCTCAAAACACGGCCAGGGTTCGTACTCAATTCCAGAAATAAAATGAAGGAATTTTGGAGGAGTTGTGAAGGTGTAAAATGAGGTTTTGAAATAGTACTAATAGGCTGTCATTAAATGCCACACCTTTTTTCAACATATTTGATCCCCTTCTCCTTTTATCACAAAGTGTCACACTTCACTTAACTTCTCCTCTTGTCACATGTCATATTTTTTATAAACACATTGTTACAATAACTGTGTGATGACCCTTTTTGTCACCCTCTCTCTTCCCCTTGTCAAAATTTCATGAGCCAGTCTCCTCCTCAAGGCATGACATCACTTGTGGATGACCCTCTTTACAATATAAAAACTGGGATTTACTAAACAATTGTTTTTTTTTTAACACAATCACTTAATATAGCACATATACTTATGTAGCTTTAAATATTTAAATAATAATTAGACAACCTGACTTTTGCTGCTGAAAGTGTGGTGGAGGGAAAAACAATAATCCTAAAACTTGAAAAAATAGCCAAGCACAATTTAAGCATGTTTTACTTCACTTATCAAATGTTTTAGTCTTCTAATAAAACTTTTACCTTCAACTTTTATGATTTAACTATGATCAATTTGTAACTCATATCTTTATGAAAAAAATAAATGCACAAAATTACTACATTAAAATCGCCTTTGTGACAAAGTTAGTTGTCGATCAAAGTATTATGAGTTACTGTCACAGAGGAAGATTATGTAGTCTTGTCTTGAACTAAAAAAGAAGGAGTTTTGAAGGAGTTCAAACCAAAATGAAGGAGTTTGAAGGGCCCTTCAAAAAAATTTCCTAAATGAAGGAGTATTGGAGGAGTTTTTAAGGAGCGTACGAACCCTGACGGCATCCTGCGGAAGGGCTTTAAGCAACAAGTTCAATAAAACTCTCTTGGAAATCTTCCAACATAGACAGGGCGGACGGGGGGACCACGAAGCATTTTTGGAAACAAAAACGATAAGATGTTCCACGTGAGTTGAGAGTTGAGTACTGCACATTGTACTACATCATTATCAGCTAAAGTGGGGCAATTTTCCCCTACTGATGAATAAAAAACAGATATGGCTCATTTGCTTGTGGTGTGAAGGGAAGTGAAATCCTCTGCCCCAGGGCCATCTCTACTCTGTCCTGTCTTTTCCTACAATGGTCATTAGGAAAATTAAGATAAGAAGTGGCAGCGATCCCCCATGGGGTGTTAAACGGAAATGAATTACGGGAAATCTATAGATAGCTTTTTTCCTTTCCGATATTTTCTATTGCAAGCAGAAAAATCCTTCATTTCTCAACTGACAAACATTAATACAAGAAAATTTTCCGTAAGAGAAAAGACGACAGTCAACCGGCGGTTTTTGGAGCGGCGCACCGGGCATTTGCCCAAATGCCCGCATAGCCAGTACGAACTGCCCATATGCTATCTCCCTATACCTCATGCTTAATGTACAGCGAGACAAAATTTTATGTTTCTTTTTTTATATATATTATTTCAAAACTTTAAATAATAAGGAAAATTTTTGGGTCTCAGAAGACTGTACAAATGCCAATTGCACAAAGCTACCTTAAAATATTTCTTACAGAATCAAAGTTTTCAAATTTCGTGAATTTCATATTTTTCTTCTCATTGTACTCCAGTTTCCCCTATGTAATGGATGCTTGTTCTCTAAATAGAAATCAAGATCAGGAAATTTTTCTGGTCGCCGGGAACAGTAAAAGCTTGGGAAGTAACATTAGTCGTCACTTTTCATTGAAAAAAAAAAAAGTAACTAAACAACAAATTAGCATTTAAATTGCTATTAAACATAAAAGTAATCATTTTAAATAAATAATGCTAACCTAACTAATTCTTCAATGCACTAAATTAGACAAATTTTTTTTTAGGGAAAGAATTCCCGAAAAAAATCTGGTTTTCCAGGGAAAAAACTTGGATCTTTGTAGAGTACAAAGAAACTTGAAGACACTCCATGAAAGATGGCAATTATTCTTTTACCCTTTAAAATCGTATTTTTTTAACAACAAATCACAAAACTCAAGAACCAAAAATACATTTAATGCCTTTCAAAAGAAAATTTATTTTAAGCAGTCTCTAAAGTTTTTTAAAAGTATAAAAAACCATGGAGTACAAAAAAAAAAAAAAAAAAAAAAAAAAAAAAGTGTAACACACACAATGTGCACACACAATTTCATGAACTTGAATAAAAAATATTTGGGGATAATTATAGACAAATTTTAAATCAATGAATCATTTACTCTCCTTCCACGTGATTAATTTTTACCACAAATTAATAGATTGTAAAGTACCAAAATTTTGTATGGCTAACTTATTTATAAAAATAACAACAATTAAAATAGGGTTACCTTCAACTCAGACAAAATGTTCTGTAGTGCAGCTATTTTTGCTTCATAGTCCCCTACTAAGCTTCTTTCTTTTTCATACTTTTGTTGCAATTTAATTATTTCAGCTTTTGACTTAGATTGAGAACCTTCATTTATTGCAGATATTAATTTAGTTCTTTCATCATCATATTCCTTTCTCAAAGAATTTAACTGCTCTTGAGATTCTTGAATACATTTTGCTTTTTCTATTTCCAGCAGATTTTTGAAATTTTTTCGTTCCTGTATAATAGAGAAAGAAACAAATAAACAAGGCTAGTGGTGAGTAAATGTACAGAGATGCAAACACAAGAAATATAATCCATGACTTTGTTGGTACTGACCGTCATTCGTATCAATTGTGAAAAAGTGATATCCTCGCCTCAAAGCAACAGTAGGATATCTTGCTGTTGCTTTCAGGCTTAGATATCTTCCTGTTGCTCTGAGACAATGATACTGTGAAAAAAATAAAGAAATACTTATTTATATTTAAAGCTACTACTATTTATTATTACTAACATCCATAGTGTAATCCATTAGTACATTCAAAATTAATTTTTTAAATTAAAAATTTTAAGAAAAAAATGGAAAGGAAATTAAACAATTAAGAGGCTGAATGAAAACTGATCAAAAAAGCTTTGTGCTAAAACATGAAATGCAATTAAGAGGCTGGTTGTAATCCAAAATGGAAGTTGGATAGTTTTATTTTCAAGTAAATTGAAGAGCTTTCAACTACCTCACAAAAATGGTGAATAATTTCTGAAAAATAAAATTAAAGGATTCAATCACAAAATTTTTCAATGAAAGGGTAAAAATTTTTCGTCTATCTTAACTGAAACTTTCATTTTAATGTACGTGTTATGCATGAGACTTTTAATCTAATTACATATAGGAGCAGAAACAAGGCAGGGGCAGAAAGTCAGTCAAATTTGCCACTGGTCCAATGAACCAGTAAATATATAATTTCACTGGTCTGTACACACTTTTAAAGGTCTATTCTCAAGTTCTTGTTTTAAATAAAAGGAAATTAAAGAAAAAAGACAGAAATATGTGAAACAAAGTAAAGACATATGACAAATGAAGTCAATTAGTAGTTTTCAGACAGATTAAAAACACTGGAAAAGAGAAAGAAACAGCAGACCTCTTTCTGTTCACCTAATACAAGTAAAGGAAATACCGTTGGCTCTCTGTTTAATGACTTTTTCTATTTAAAGACAACTTTTCACAGTTCCAGATGCTCCACTATAGTTTTAAAAGCATTATATTCAAGGACGCATTCCATGTAAGGACCATTTTTTTTTGGGGTCCATTGAAAGTCATTAAATAGAGAGTCAACTGTAATGGTTATTTATTACTGGAAAAGTTACTTTTCTAGCAAAGAAAACCTAAACATTGCAAGTGAAGGTAAAAAATCTCAGCAGATTTAAATTATGATGCTTAGAATTTTTGAAAAGAAAACAAGAATAAAACTCCACTGGTCCCATGGACCACTAAAAGTTTATATTGTGCTGGTGCAAGGATATTTTTGTCGTCCCAGATCAACGGACTACTGTTAATTTTAACCAGTCATGCAAAGTGAGGGTCATGACCTCCCCCCCCAAACCATTGGCAACATTATTTGTCTATCATTATTGCATGTGATCATAATTTAATAATTGTGTACAAGTCGAATGGACGTAAAATATTACACGAATATATCATTAATTTTCATCCCAAAATCAAAAACTCCGACTCCTGGTAAAAGCCAGGGCTGCGGAATCCGAAGGAAAATGTCTGACTCCGACTTCGGGAATTTAAGAGACTTTGACTCAAATACCTTTCCTCCTAAATCAGCCTGTCTCCAACTTTGCAGCTCTGGTTTTTCTGTGAGATAATGATTGCTGATATGATTTGCTTTAATTTTCCATCTAAAGTTTTAAGTTATTTATTCTATTTTTGGCAACAGGAAAAAAAGGAAATTAGGAGTCCTTTATGTTTTAACAAGAACTGTACAAGCATTTTTTTTTAAATTAATTTTTTAAATGATTACATTTATTTGTTTTAGAGGGTATTTTGTTATTTTTCATTTATTTTCTAAAATATAATTCTTCTTTTTTTTTAAATGCTGATGGAGGCAAAGTAAAATATGAAGCTCTTTATGTGTTACCTAGTGATGTAAAATACCTGGGTATTTATTTTTAGAGGTAAATACCCAGGGTATACCCAGGTATTTATTTCAAAAATTTATATTCAACTAAAATACTTTTCTGGATGTATTCCATAATGCATATACACAGGGTGTTTTGTTTTAACCTTCAAGACCTCTATTTTTGCAACTGTTAGTCCTAGATGCATACTTCCAATTGCAAAAATGTTCAAAATCAGAAGCAGACTTGAGATATTGAAAATTTGAAGTAAAAACTAGTATGTTGTGGTCATCATGAAACTTTCTTCTATATTTTTCTTTTTTTTTTTTCTGATCCCTCCCCATGCTTGACGAGGAAGCAATATTCCCAACAAAAACAAAATTACACATGCAAAAGCTTGACGACCATCCCAATGTCTGAATTATTGCAAAAGCAAAGCAAAGAACGAAAATTGAAAGTTATTTTAAAAGCCTTGCTTGAATTAATTACAAATATTTTATTTGTTAAGAAACGCAAGATGGCAACAGTTAAAAATTTTAAATCATCGCGATTTTCTGGTTATTTTCCAACAGCTAAAATCACGTGAAATACGCAGACAACAGTCTATTACAATTTATCTTTCTTATTGTTGCATTTATAAAGCTATTTTTATTCACACAAAAAAAAAGCCCCCCATGGAGCAATTGACGGCAAAATTGAATCAACGCCTGTTTACATATGGATTGACATTTATTCCAAATTTCATCCAGAAGGTAGCATTACTACTTGAGATACGGAACTCACAATAGAAAAAAAAGAACGTTCGATTGCGCCACCCCCTTTTCAGCTATTGACACCAAAATAGAGTCAGCACTCATACCCTCTAGGGGCTACTTCTCGATAAATTTTTCTTTGATTCCATTCTTTATTTCTTGAGATACAGCAGTCACAATTGACGACAATAAATGTTCTATAGCTCAACCCCCGTTTGAGTTATTGACACCAAAATTGAACCAGCACCTGTTCCTGTTTAATGGCAACATATGGACCAAATTTTGTTTGATTCCGCCAGTTACTTCCTGTGGAATAGCAAGCATGCGTAACTCAAAAAACGTCCCATTGCTCCACCCCCCTTGGAGGAATTCGAGCAAAAAACCAATGGGCACAAGTTCACATAGGGGCACATATGTGCACCAAATTTCGTTCGATTTCATGCGGTAGTTTTTGCTGTAGAGCGGCCACAAAAAAACTGGTCACACACAGACGTGACACACACACACACGGACACACATACATACACACAGAGACAGACAGACATTTTCCAAAAATAGTCGAAATGGACTCAGCACACCTCAAAACGTTCGAATCCGTCAAAATTCCAAATTCGAAAATTTGCATGAATCCAATACTTTCTTCTATATATTAGATATAGAAGAAAGTAATAAAAATGAGTAAAAAAATACAAATTTTAACTTTTTACATGGGCCCCAGGTCCTCTGACTTATATTTAGGGAAATAATCTCCGTTGAAAAACAATTACAAAAAAAGTTTGACATTAGTACGACCAATATTCACTGAGATATGAAACGCAGCGTTTTGTGACTTACACCACTTTACACTCGCCCTCAGTAACATCTTTTGAGGGAAAATATAGCAGTTAATGAGTGTTTATATAAAATTATATGTGTGCAGAGTGTGGTTTTTCAAATTGTTCAAGGTTTTGCGTATCACGGCATAACATTTGCATGAATTTTTGAATAGAAATGAAAAATGTAAATACCTTGTGTTTTTTACTTCGCCAACCTATCATTCTTCTGAAAGGGTAATAAGTTCTGATCTCATCTTATGCATGGTCCCTTAAAACTTTCAAATGGAATATCTCCTTGAGTTTTGATTGCACAAATGTCAAGTTTTTTTGTGTCAGTAAGTTTTAAATGCAGATTATTTCTCTAAATATAAGTTAGAGGACCTAGGGAAGTATAAAAAGTTAAATTTTGTAGTTTTTGACTCATTTTAATTTTTTCTTCAAACTTTCAATATCTTTACTCTGCATCTGATTTTGAATATTTTTGCAACTGGAAGTATGCATCTAGGACTAACGGTTGCAAAAATAAAGGTTTTGCAGGTTAAAACAGAACACCCTGCATAAATAACCATATACAGAACAATAAATTTTTCCCTAAAATTTGTATTTTGATCACATATTTAAAGAATTATTGTGTGAAACAACTCAGCAAGCTAATATGATATTCACATTAAATGTGTCGGATATGCCTAATCAATGTTGATAGCCAAATTTCACATATAAAAAGCCATTCTACAAAAAGTAAAAAGCTTAACTGGTTACAATAAAAAAAAGCAAATATCTTCTCCAATTATGGCATTGAAAAGAAAGATTCTTTGGTTCACGATATGTTTCTTTTATAATTTCATTAAGTCTTTTAATAAAAAATATTATAAACTGTGTAATACATATGTATGTATCAGTTTTACCAATTATTTCATATTTAGATTTAAAAAAAAAAAAATTTCTCATTCACTTTTTGCATTTTTTTTTGTAAAATACCCAGTTTTTGGGTATTTACCCATGCTTTGGGTAAATATCCAAAAAATATTTACCTACCCGCTGGGTATTTACCCGATCCACATCACTATTTATACTTGAAAGAAAGAACTTTTTTTTTGATAAAATGTATTTATTTTTATAAGCTTTTTTATGGGAAAAAATATATTAGCTGCATTGTTTAAAAGGTGCTACTGCAGTTGGTCCTTTGTTTAACGACACTCTATTTAACGACCTTTTGTGTTTAAAGGTGCTTTTTGCGGTCCCGAATGTTCCACTGTAATTTCAGGAGCATTCTATTTAAGGACAAATTCTACTTAAGGGCCATTTTTTATGGTCCCTAGAGAGTTGTTAAATAGAGAACCGACTGTACTTTTATTCCTTTATTTATTTCATCAGATGAGGGAGGCATTTTTTTTCTAGCAATTGGCTTAAAATGTGAAGAAGTTATGTTTGGCATAATTTGCAGTCTTAGCCAATTAAGAGAATATTAATTAGATACTAGAAAGTTGATGTTGGTATACCGCAAATTAGGCATGTTTAGTTCTGGACGGAAATTCATGTTTTTGTCATTATTAAAATTTTTGTGTATCAATTTCAGTTTTATTAATGAGGAACCAAAACTTCCATCTCGTAAATATTTAGGATTCTGATTTTTTTTGATCCTACATTGTAAACAAATAAAAAGTTCATAGTTCATGCTAAGTTTTATCTATCATTACCATTATTTTTATGTGTTTCAAAAATGGTCTTGTTCCACTTTCTGATGCATAGCAAACGTAAAAAAATCATTAAAATTTTCAAAATATTAACATGCCAGACATCAATACATTTTTAACATTTCAGCATTTAATATTTTAAATTTTGATGAAAATTTATCATACCAATTTCACTTTATAAAATTTGATATTATCAAAACTTTAGGAAATTCTTAGATGGTTTTTAGGTTATTAAAATCTGGAATTTACCATATTACAAATGAAATATTGCACTATGAATAATATAATTAAATAAAATTGTTTATTCCATAGAAATGCTTATCATATAATAAAATAAAGGTTATAACTTGTAAGAACACTTTCAGAGTAGATTAAAAAAAAAAAAAAAAAATTGTTTATTGGATATTTAACGTAAACACATCACAGGGTGGCGACAGGAAATGTGAAAAAAGTTCCCTGACTTTTCCCTGATTAAGTTCACCAAATTTCCCTGATTTACGTTACCAATAGTAATCGTTTCCTTTCTTTGCTCTACTTGAAATCCATTGTATGTTTGTATAAAATACAGTAATTTAAACGTTTTAAGTTGTGTAAAGTTGATGAACAAAAGATATATTTAAAAAAAATGCTACTTTTTCAACAAAATGGCAAAAAAAAAAAAAAAAAAATATCAAGTCAATTTTTTTGGGGGGGGGGGGGGGGAACGACAAAACAGTATATTAAATTCTTCTACAATGGAAAGATACTTTGCTTCCAGAAACCACTTAGCATAAGAATTTTAAGAAACTATTAAACTCACTCTTAAAAACGTATGTGTATTTATGGTAGAACTGAAAAGTATTTGAAATTATTTTGAACTAAATTTTCAAACATTATAATAATTGTTGCAAGAATAACAAATAATAGTGAAAGAATAGAAGTAATGTAGTTATTCTTATATAACAAATTGACATATTTATGCAAAACAGATGAAACCTTTTGACATCCATTCATAGGGAGCTTTTCTCTAATCAAGAACAGGTTTTAATGAATGAATACAGCATTTTAACAATAGGGTCATTCCATAGAAATGTCAACCTCAACATCAGAATTTTTTTTCCCACAAAGCCTTAATTGTGACCTATCATTTCATTCAGCATACTTTCTAGTACATTAATCCAGTAACAGTTTTCGAAAATTTCATTCGGTGTTTTTCTTCTGGCTCTAAACGTGCGAGGAAGTAGAAAAGGCTTAGCATGTGCAAAAAACATGCGTCTACGTTTTCTTGTGTAATGTAAAAATTTTTGCAAATTTTTTAAAAGAACTATGTTTATTCTAAAAGATTAGATGTTAGCTCAATAAAATTGACTGTTCTTTTTGCATACATTATAAGATAAGTATTTTAATTAGTTTGGTTATTTCACTGAAAATATTTATGTTACGTTAGTCACGAAAATGTACTATTTTCTGCTTAAAAACTAAATCAGATGATTGAACCAAACAGCACTTTTTATTTTCTTACATCTGTGTCATATCTACTTAAAAAGTGCAAAATATTTATTTCAGTATCAGTAGATATAAAATAATTAGTGTGACTAACGTAACATTTGAGCTGTGACTAACGTAACAGTTTGCATGTGACTAACGTAACATTTTTAAAATGACTGCTAATATTTAAAATTTATTTATTTAATTTAATGTACATTTTCATGAACAATTTTGAATACGTAGGCATTCTATATTGATTTAAAATATAAAGGGTGAAAAATACCAGTAAAATTACAATGTATAGACCTTCTGTTTACTTAGAAAAATACTTTTTTAAAGGTCTTTATAAAGACACTTCCAATTTAAAGAAATATTAAAAAAGAAAAAAGGTGAGTAATGCAAAATGAGTACTCTGCTGAATGTGCATTCAACACAAGAATCCAAGCTTAAGAATTAAGTAAATGGAAATACAGTCTTAACAAAGGAGAACGTCTCTATTTTTTAGAAAATACATCTCCACCTATTATTAAAATGAAGTAATGGCTGCTCGTTGGAAAACATTTGAAGATGTTACATGATACAGTGAAAATAAGCGTTGCTGCCATATATTTCAGGAAATGCAAGAATGATCATTTAGAAATTCAAACATTTGCTGTGATATCTGGAATTAAAAGGCATTCCGCAAAAGCATTCGAATATTTCTTTTTCAATATTACATTTTAATTCAAAAGCATGCACAACACTATTCGTTCGATGAATCAGTAAACCTTAAAAAAATAATATACCTTTGAAAAGTACTACGGAGCTTCTTATGAAGATAACTAGTATTTTGGCAGAATACTAGAATTCGGTGAAACTATCAATTTGCATAAAGTTAATTTTTTTAAAAGAGAGATATTTAGGATTTAATTGGCCCAAGAATGATGTTGACCAGTTTGTAAAAGCAGTTTTTTTATTTGTTTATTTTTTTTCGCACATTCAAATTGAGTTAATTGAACTGAATCCTTTCATTCAATTTCATACACTAATATAGAAAAAAAGTAAAGAAAGAACCATAATGCAACACAAAGGTTCCTAAAAAGTGTAAAAGTAATATAAGAGCAAGAAATTAATTATAAAAAGTTTTTTATACGCATTCATTGCTTGCTATTCGATGGTTACGTTAGTCACACACAGTTTATCGTAAAAGTACCATTAAGGGCCAAAAAAGATTCATCTGTAACAAATCTAGTTTATTTTTAAAAATGGATTGTTTACCTCTTACAAATATATCGGCCAATTTTAAATGCATGCGTAAGTTTTAGAAAAATTTGCCTCTTAACATAAGCATTGTTTCTCAGGGTTGCAAAAATGTTACGTTAGTCACGATGCCTTTTTTGGTGAAAAAACACCTGCCAGCACTTATTTTGCTTCAAATTCTCGGTAAAAATGAAAAATGGTCACCTTGTACATTTTAAATCTGCATATTAAATCAAAATACATTTATTTTTACTCCCGGTGTAAGTAAAAAGAGTTTGAAAATCAGCTGCGAATGTTACGTTAGTCACTATGGAATGACCCAATAAAAAATAAAGATATTTACTTAAGTATACAAGTTAACTCTATTTCAAATGATTTAAGTATGTAACAGAAAAAATCTTAGATTGCTTTTGTATCAAACAACTTTGAAATGCAAGAAAAAAAAAACAGAAAAAAAAAGTAATTAGTTAATTTCAAAATATATAAAAGAAGGTTATAAAATAAAAGAATCATTTAAGTCTGAAAAAAAGAAAATCCTTATAATCTGCGGCGACAGCAAATAGTATAACGTTAAAAAACAAAGTTTTTTTGATTGAAAGTTTAGTTTTAGCAATTAAATTTAAAAAATGAAGAAGTAATAACTTTTAAGCTTTTATCAGTATTAATTCAAAAACCAAAGATTTCTTCTTGAAATCGTGATTACAGTACGCTAATCACTTCGAGTCAATGGAATAAAGGCAAAGGAGCTAAGGCATTAATGAAGGCTTCCTCTTTGCCTGTATGGTTGTTTATTTTACCTCGCATTAAAAGCGTGAAAGGTTATTTCAAGCTAGGTGAAATAAACAACCTAACATGGGCATGACGCATAAGCAATCTTAGGAAGTTCATCCTGTGGTTAATAAGTAAGGTTCAATACTTTGACGTTGAGGAAAAAAGATGTACAAATATGCGGCAGTGTATAATTGCACCTCATTAATTTTACTTTTTTTTTTTTTAACAGATAATTGGCCAAAAATGCGTAGGGAATAAGGATACTTAATTTTGTAAAGCAAAAAAAAAAAAAAAAAAACTTCATAAAAACAATTTTCCCTGATTTTTTGCTATTTTTTCGAAATTCCCTGATATTTCCCTGATTAATAAAGTTCCCTGACTTTTCCCTGATCTGTCGCCACCCTGCATCAAGTCTAACTGCAATACAACATAGCCAGCTGCATATCTAAATGTAATACAACATAAGCATGCATCTTACTTCCCAATAAATTTTAATTAGTCACTCCTTTCAACCTATGGTAGCTGAAGAAAAACTTCTATTTATATCTCAGCTTTTCTATTTCTTCATTTAAAAATTTCTTATGAAATCTTTGATTTTGTCTTTTCTAATCATCATTTTATAGAGGAAAGTTCTAAACAAGCCTTTTTTTAATAAACAGCTGCTGCTTACTGAGTATCTGGCAAGGAGCCCTTTAAAAACAAATAAGAAATGTATATATATACCTCAGCTAAATGTTTCTGAAACTCTTCATCAAGCTGTTTCTTTTGAGTATTGATATAATCCATAACTACACACATTTTCTGCTTAGCCCAGTCTTCCTTACTCTTTTGGTCCTGTTCTTTTACTGCAAATAATGAAAATTACTTGAAATAATATTTTTTTACTTTAATGCATTGAAAACATAAAATCAAAAGATAGTAGAAGAAACTGGACACTAAGAAACTTAGTTTTAAGTCAAAGAATATTATATTTATAACCAAAATATGCAATACTGATTTAGCATAAGAACAATTGCAGTCAACACTCAATAACTTGGAGCTTTATCACTTGAATATTCGTTTATCTCAAAGTTTTCATTGGGTCCCAAACTAATGAGAAGGCTGTGAGAGCTTCCCACACCTCAAAAGTTTAAGCCAGTCTTTAGGGACTGTTAATTATTGAGACTCCACTGTAGTAGGTACAAAGAACTTTCATGATTTATAATGAAAGACAAAATATTTTTCCACCTTAAATATTACATCACACAGTAGCGTCACTAGGAAATGGTCTACCCAGGGTAAAATCCTTCTGAGAGATGATACCTAAAATGAATTTAAGTATGAAAAATAAAAATACTTCCATTATGAAAATATTTTTGAAATGTTTTAAACTACATTTAATATATAAAATGTTATATATTTAATTTTTGGGGCAAGTTTATCAAACAATGCATCCATAATTTTTATTAGTCTTTCAATGTATATTAGCTAAGTTAAGTTTCAGATACATTATAGTTAAATGGGTTATTTCCGAAATATGTACTAATTTCATATTTACATACAACATTAAAAGACTTTTTTTGTTTGGAACGGGGGGGGGGGGGGTGACACTACAAATTACTGCCACGATTGAGGCGCTTATGCCAGAAAGGTCACTGCATTACTATATAACCAATTATAATATCATCTTATAGCACAAGTTTTTTTTAATGCTTCTATTAAATGCTGTTACACTATATGAGGAAAAGCAATACATAGTACAAAGTATAATATATTTTACACCAGTGGTGCCCAACCCTTTCTTTCCCCTAGAGCAGTGTTTCTTAATTTCTTTGATTAGTGGAACCCTTTTTAATGCTCACTGTTTTACTGGAACCCCTGGTTTTTCGTCAAAAGTTTACAGTGGCATAGTCAGGAATCTGTTTCAGAGGGACTTCTGAGAGACTATCACATGAACCATTCATCATTAAATTTTTAATTAAATAGAATTCTTTATAGATCATCCTAATTATTGATAATTGTTATTGTAGAATACCATTGCACTTCTATTTTTGATTCTGAGTATGTGATTGTTTTCTTATTAGGACTAGAATAACTAATGTGTTTTACCTACAATAGTGTCAATAATTCACATAAATGTACACAGAAAAAGTTTTTCATTCTTAAAAATTAAAATGCCTCTTATTTTTCAACAAGTTTTTATTTTTTTTATAAATCAAAGTCTTTGTTGTCACTGTGTGACAGACTCGGACAGAGCTAGAACATTTAGATGCTCTTGACTAGTACCGCGTGTTTAGCACAAAAGTCGTATCTGCAGCTAAGCTCAAAATAAGAAACTGCTTTTCAAAGTTTTACGCGCATTTGATTCAAGTTCCACTTTTTCAGGATTTTTAAAAAATATTTCCCATCCACAAGCATTGCATCGTATAAGGAAAATGAGTTGAGAACCACCTCGTGACAATAAATCAATTTTAATAAAAAGTACAGATATGACTTTTGTGCTTATCACGACAGAGTACTTCTTCTTAAATTGGTCCTTACTAGTTAAATATTGAAATTCTTCTTTCAACTGCTGTCATAGATACTGAGAGAGTGGCTAGTATGAAGAGCAGAAAATTTGAAATTGAAGTAAAAATTGTAATTTTAGGAAATATTTGGTAATGTTGTAGGAAAAAGAGTTTGGGATGACCTCCCGAAACTTTTTCAACATTGAAATCACTTTTCAATAGCTTCTTCCAGAATTTTTTCAAAATTAAAGTTTTTAAAACGCATTTTTAGGCTACTTTTTGAGCCATGAGGTGAGAAGTGATGAGTAATAGTGCTCAGATTAGTATACGAAAGTAAAATGGAATTTACCTTTAAAATTGAAAAGGCATTATTTTTATCGATATTTTCGAGTTAAAAATTTGAAATGTGTGAAAAGATAACATTCGTGTCTCACGTAACCCCTCACAGAGCTCCATGGAACCCTGGGGTTCCGCAGAACACAATTTAAGAAACGCTGCCCTAGAGTCACACCTTGTATTAAAATCATTCTCCTGGGCCAGAACATACATGAAAATTTCTAAATATTTCATTCTTTTCTAAATAACAAGGATAAAGGAAAGAAAATTACAAACCAATCATTTTTATTATTACTTCATTCTTATTTTACTAAATGTACATTTTTCAGAAGCTGATTTCTGAACATTTGGCTTCAAATTTATGACATTGTCACTAATCGTGCTTTTCGATTCGTGACATTGAACAAAACCATGGGCTACATGGATCAGCTTTGTGGGCTCGAAGTGGCATGCAGGATGTAGGTTGGGCACCACTCTTCTACAACAACCACTATTACATTCATATTTTTTTCCTTTTTATTGAACAGCTCATGCAATTTAAATGTATTAAAATAAATCAAATATACCCAACTAAAACAAGATGTCACACATAGTCAGCAATTTTAACCAGCAAACTAGTTTTTCTTTAGAATTTTGTGAAGTTAGACCTATACTTAAGAAATTTTTTAAGTATTTTAATCATTCACAAGGAAAAAATTATACTTGTCATCTTAGGATTTACTCACATTGAACAATTTTTTTCTCATACTCTGCAGCAAGTTTTGCTTCAATATCATGCATTTGCTTTGGTTTAGACATATTCTCAATCTTTGTCTGCAATGCTTTATTTTCATCACTCATTTTTATATACTGTGCTTTAGCTTCATATATACCGTCATTCAAAGATTGTATTTCTTTCCTGTAAAACAAACAAAACATGAAATGAAACATTTTAACAGGTTTACCGTCATGAAAGTTGGCGGTAAACAAATTTAAATATACCAATGTCAGTCCTAAAAATAGGATAAAAATTTGTGAGAATTATTAAAAAAGTAAATATTTTTACTCCCTTTGAAAAACTCCCCACAATATACAATTCTTGATGCTTCAATCTGAAAGATCTTACTTCCTTCATGCTTTACTCTTTAATTTTAAACAGTTGTTTAATAATGGTACGAACCATTTTTAAAAAAAGTTTTGATTTAATGAAAAAAAAAAAAAAGAAGCAAGTTGCAACATCAAATAAATATATTTTTTGCACTTCCTTTTAGTTAATTCTAAAGAAAAGAAAACATGTAATTATGAGAAACAAATTGTAAAATCAGATTATGTAACAAATTAATATTATTATTATTTAACTTTTCAGCCTTCCCGTCCGAAAAACCAATTCCAGATAGCATTGACAGTTGCTATTGCGGATGCGATTTCCTATAATTTCTCTCGTGTGACATGCTCTTTAGGAAGCTCATCCTAAGATTGAATACTTTGACCTTGAGCAGAGTCGGTTCTAGTAGCTCTGCCGCCCTAGGCAATATTGACAATGCCCCCCCCCATTGAATAATAACAATAATAATTATGTAAAATAATAATATATTAATAAAACAAAAATAATAGCGAAGTGCTTAAAAGAAAAGTGAGTTTTTAATTCCAAACAGGGTTTTGCATAGCCAAGCACTGGTACACACTTTAAAATGTCTTTTTTAACATTAAAGTAGTGCATCTTATGGCACTGAAACTGATATTAATATTTTCAAAAGATTTTTAAATCACGCAATTTGCTGCCTCTAAAATTAAAATAAATTTCTAGTTAAAATCCAAACTATGTTTTGCATATCCAAGCACATGCTTATCTGCTCTTGGCTTTTGTCGGATGTCTTTTCATCCATAAGCTCATTACTTTTTGCATTGAAAAAGGCATTCCTTATAACGCCGAAACACGTATCTGCTGTAATTGGCAATTTGTTTTTGTGACATTTTTTTTTCATACTTTACTGGTATGCACTCTAAATTATTATTATTTTTTACACTGAAGCAGTGAATGTTATTACGCTGGAACAGATACTCATACTTAAAAATAAAAAAAGCTTCAACCTCAAAATTTGCCACCCCTAAAATCTGCCACCTTAGGCGACCAGCTAGGTCGCTTACCCCAGGAGCCGGGCCTGCCTTGAGGAAAAAAGATGCACAAATATGCGGCACTGTATGATCGCACCGCTTTAATTTTACTTTTTTAAAACAAATAATTGGCTGAAAAATCGCAGGGAATCAAAGTAATTTCATTTTGCAAGGATTTTTTTTTTCTTCATTTGATGAATTTCCCCTGGATTTTTGTTATTTTTTCAAAATTCCCTGATATTTCCCTGAGTGATAAAGTTCTCTGACTTTTTCTTGATCTCCCTGATCTCTCGTCACCCTGTTATAGCTCATATTCAGGGGCGACGATTGGAAAATAAAGGGGGCGGGGGCAAAAAAAAGACAACTAAAAGCCTTAAGACTTTTAAGCAAAAAAAAATGAAAAAAAAAGAGAGAGAGAGAAAAGTATAAAAATTTGCTGTGGCTGATTTTAAGAGCACATGAGTGGTAATTGACGTAAATCTTGCAACTAAACTCTAGTTTTTATTAAGAAATTGATGAATTTCGTACACAATAACTTTCCTCGAAGAAACACTTAGACATGAATTAGACTTACATTATTTACCCCAAAGTTTTTTGAGATGTTACAAACTTCATCGAACAAGTATGGCTTGTTTTCAAGTAAAATTATTTATTTATTAATATCTAAACAATGAATACACAAACTAAAAGTTACTGCGTGCGCTAAATACTGTTTCATAAACAGATATTCAAAGTAAAAAATAATTATGTTCTGAAAATTTTGACATTTTTGCTTTTTTTATATAATTTCTAGCTTTGGTTTCTAAATTGGAAAATAAAATAATTAAGTAACCATAAAAAGGGGTGGGGTCATACCCCCCCCCCCTCCAAATCACAGCCACTGCTCATATTCAATGAGTTATTACAAGAAATAAGTTTTCTTTGTGCATTAAAAGCCATTTCACCTTTTAAAAATCTCTATCAATATGTAATACATTGTGTCATATTTTAACACAATGTTAAATAATTAAATTAGTTAAATAGATGAATTGGTACTTATTTGTGAGTAATCCTGAAAGAAAGCATAAGTATTCATAATTTCAACTTGCATGAAAAATTCAGATTAATGGTGAAAAATATTTTGACATCAATAAAAAGAAGAGGAGACTACTTCACCTTCATTATTAACTGACCGTCGTTATTATTAGCCAATAACCGTTTACACTGACCAAAAGAGCCGGCTCATTACAGGTATTTTCAAACCACGATAAGAAAATGCCTTCTGTAGGGGGAGGGGGGAGGAAGTGGATCATGGGAGATGGAATTTTTGACCTACTCCTTACAAAGCAGTACAGTTCATTAGTCAAGTGCAAGCTGAAATGTAAATGGTGTCATCGGAAATTCCTACTCCCGGCTTTGAGCTGGTTCATTGATTTTCCCTTTGTAAATGCACTACACATGTAGCGTACAAATGTACTTCAATCAAGCCAGTACTTTCTTGTAATTGTAAGAATCTCCTGTCAGACCCCTTCAAAAGACATTTATTATTATGAATCTGAAAGTTTCTTTATATATTTAGGGTGTAGATTAATCAATAATGCAGTAAATAAATAAGTTAACATAATAACAATGAACACTTAAAAAGTAAAACAATGCATTAATAAGTGAAACGCTTGTCACTCATTCACATGAGAATCAAATGAAAAACCAAAAAGAATGAATTCAGCACAAAACAAAATCCGACTTACATAGACTTGAAATTAACCCGAATATTTCAGGTTGACGACTGATTATCTTCAGCAGAATATAAAGTGCAAGTAGCTTCCCATAGTCGTTCATTTAAAGGCTTGTATCCAATCGCTAACTCTTTTATTGAATGACTCTAAAATACACAAATTTATGTGCAAAACAAACGTCTATTAAATTTCACCGAGAGCAAAGACTGGCTCCTTGTTAGTTTGATCTCCGGCCCCTTTCTCCCGTAAAACTTGTCAAATTTGTACCACTCAGATTTCGAACCAAGCCTCTTCAAGGGAAGGCCAATTAATCTGACTTGATTTCTTGTCAACCCGGGGGGGGGGGGGGGGGGGGGGGGGGGGGGGGGGGAAGGCTTATTCACATCTTGCTTAAGTGCCAGGATAAATTTTGTTTCAGATCCTTCCTTTAGGAAGAAGTTTTATAAATCATTACTGTAATTAGCTTTTAAATTATATCAAATTAAAAAGATTTTATAAAGCTTGAAGTTTTGAAACCTATCCCCAGCGGCCCTCCAATGTCCATTCCATACAAGCAACCTTTTACCCTCAAGCATACCCGTAGGAGATTTAGTCGCTGCCTTCTCCTCTGCGTGAAGAAATAAAGTTTAAAGTTGTTATGGTGGATCCCAATTCAAAGTAAGCAAATGAGAACTGAGAATCATATTTGTTCGAATGAATCACTCAAGAAGTAAAAACATTTCAAGAAAACAACCCGATTCAAAAGGCAAAGGTTTCCTTTTTGGGGCCCTTGCTATGAAAGATGGAGAGGATAGCGCACCACCTCAAATGCTACGGAAAATCCCTCCTCCCTCAGACCGGCGAGAGCCAAGGTGGTCCCCTTCCCCAAAATGACGAGCTTGATGATACCCCTTCCCCTCGTGCGCAACCCTGCAGAGACAATTCAAGAAGTCGACTGTTCAAGAAGTCAGAGTTGCCCACTCCCCCATCCCCCCCTCAAGAGTGATGGCGCACCCTCTCAAATATTACGGAGCAACTCCTAGGACAAGAGCCCCCGCCCTCTTAATTAGATTTAAAAGACACTCTCACCCCCTCCCCCCTTCAAAATTTTATTGGCGTAGTCTGCCCCATGAACACACTTTGCGGGCTCCCCTGTAACCCAAAATTTGATTCTGGAAAAATCAGGAAGTCTAGATAATAGTCAAGAACTCGACTTAAACATCTCGAGATCACAAATTGAACGATCTTGAGAACTCGATTTAAACATTTCGAGCTCTTGAATTGACGATTTCGAGATCTCTATTTAAAAGATCTCGAGAAGTCAACTGCTCCAGTACTCGATTCAAAAGATCTGGAGAAGTCAATCGCTCGAGTGCTCAATTTCAAAGATCTCAAGGAGTCAATCGCTCGAGTACTCGATTTGGAAGATCTCAAGCAGTCAATCACTCAAGCACTTGATTCGGAAGATCTCGATCATCAATTGCTCGAGTTCTCGATTATCAATCACTTCAGTGATCGACTTGAAAAGGTCTCGATTAGCAATCACTCAATTATCAGAAGTACTTGATTCCCGAGATCTCGATCATCAAAAGATCTCGATTATGCCCATCACTACGAGTAGCACATTAGTAGTGAAGATTTAGTATCTGTATAGATTCACAGAATGTCAAATGACATGGCTTATTGCTCCAGAAATTAAACTGAAGCGCTCGGGGAAAGAATGTGATAAGCTACATGATGTGAATTTCATCAGGCCGATTTCCAACTTAAAAAAAATATTTGTTGAATTTTTAAGAGGTATTATACATTCTATATTCTGCAATACTAAAACCAGTTATTTTTTTCTCCAAATGCCATAATATATTGTCATATTTATTTCAATTTTAGTTATGAGAAACAAAAATTTTCATCGAAAAGTTACTCCTAGCTGCTTGTCACATTTCTGCCCTGAGCCCTTCAATTGAATAGCATTAGATTAAAAGCAGCAACAATAAAAACATACTCAAGCTGAGTTATTTTATGCTCGTATTGCTCACGGACAACTTTTAAATCTTGATTGTGCAAGTCCTTAATCTTTTTAATAGCACTTTCATGGCTCTCCATGAATTTTTCTCGGTATCTGGAAAGAAAAAGGATTAAAAAATAAGCAAAGCAAAAAATTATATAAATTAAAAAATGAAAGGAAAAAAATGATAAAGAAAGCAGCATATTCTACAGCAGGGAGGTGTGTCTCGCAGCCCCACTTGCTGCTTATCCTTTTAAGAGAAGAATTTGGCCATCTTTGCTCCCCAAAAAAGGAATCTAGTGTGGGATGCACTTTTTTTTTTCAGTTCTCAACCTTACTTTTCACAGTAAATTTATATTAGCTCTTTTCTCCCCTTTATTGCCTAACATGGCATTTGCTTAGGTAATGTAGCCCATTAGAATAAAAAATCCTAAGGTTACTTGTTTATATTAAATGTTTATTTCACCATACAAATACACTTTTAAAAACTTAAGGCTTAGCGATATGTAGAGAAAGTCTTGAAAATGTGTAGATAAAATGTAGAATACGAAAGAGAATAGAAGAATATCCTGCAACGTCTTAGGGACTAGCAAGTCTCTTTTTTTAATTCATTTAAATTTATTACTTTGTTATAAAAAACAATAATTAAGTAAAGCAAACACAAAAAGAATACTACAAAATCATAGTTAACTTCCCAAAAGCATATCTTCCATGGGCAGAATGCAGACTCCAACAAGGGTATGACATAAATTAAAATTCTAAACCGAAAAAATCTTTAATTTTGGGCTGATAACTTTTGCGGCATACGGGATCATCATGAGGTGGACGATGGTTGTCCGTGTCGGGATTTGAACCACGGACCTTTCTGATGCTAACCCAGTGCTTTAACCACTGAACCAAAAGACCCTCTAGGTTCGGGGGCAAAGTTAGATTATGTGCTCTCTGACGTATGCCGCATTTTTTTGGAAGCAGCTTTACTAAATGAGGAACATCTAGAACGTTTGGTAATGATAATACGAGGGACGTTTTTAAAGTAAGGTCCGTTTTGAAATAAAAAAAGAACGAGAACAGATAAAGCAAAGACATTTATTGCAAAAAAAATCTACCACCCTTACGCTACATTTCGACACTGCTCGCGTGATTTTCCAAGCATTTGTCATAGCGTGGTGCAGATTTTTGTATACCTATTCGTAGAAAATTGCTGCCTGTGTAGTCAACCATGGGGTAACATGTTCTCCGAGCTCATTATTGCTGTTGTGCCACAGACCACCTAGGAAGGACTTTAGATGCCGAAACAAATAAAAGTTGCTGAGAGCGAGGTGGGGGCAGACCAGAGGATGTTCAAAAACGTCCCAGCTAAAGCCCTGTAAGAGTTCTCATGGTCGTCTACACAGGCGGCAAATTTGTACGAATAGGTATACAAAAACCTGTACCACGCTATGACAAATGCTTGGAAAATCACTGGAGCAATGTCAAAATATAGCGTAAGGGCGGTAGATTTTTGTGCAATAAATGTCTTTGCTCTATCTATACTCGTTCTTTTTTTTATTTCTAAACGGAACTTACTTTAAAAACAAGCCTCGTAATATCGGGAACGATATGCATAAAAAATTATAGTAATCGCATCTCATTAACATACTTCAAAAATGAAATTTTTCATAGAAATAATAAAGGAGGGGAAAAGAGAGGAAAAAAAATTGCTGTTCATACAAAAACTATTCTCTTACTTTTCAATAGCCTTCGACTTCTCAACAGCATGCTCTTTTTTCAGTTTTGCAATTTCTGTTTGTAAATGTTTATTGTTTTCAGTTAATTTATCGTTGTTAGCAGAAAGTATCTTCAGCCTTTCTGTAGCATCCTGCCAAAAATTTTACATTTCATCAAATGCAACCAAATACTAAAGCAAAACAAACATCACTTTAAGTTCAATTGTTGCTTTTACTTCAAAGTAGGAAAAAAGAAAGATGTCTTGAAAACAATAATAAAAATAAAAATTAATTAACTAAATTATAATGAAAACAAAGTAAAAAATAAATGACACTGAGCAAAATCGTTGATTGAGCATTGGGTCATATTTAGGGGTAGGTCATTGCCTTCCCTCCGAAAGATTTTGCTTCCCCAAAGAAAAAACAAAAAATAACCACATTTCACTACAACAAATTAAGCTTTAAAATGATCTTTCAATATGTTTCACAGAAAGTTTTTTCTGAGTGTCTCAACTAACTAGCCTTTTTTTTTTGTCACATATTTATCAATGAAGGTCAAATAGTACCTTTGGCTTGACAAATGATGCCTAATTCAATAGATAGCTAGTGCATTGTGGAAACTGTGGCTGCACCCATGCCATTGGTGTCTTTGGGGCAGTCTAACCTTTCAATCTAAGGTTGCGAAAGTGAAGGGTACGCAGAAGTTATCAATTACACAGGCATGGAGTCTATACATCGTCGCTTGAAAAGAAGAGTGACGCAACTTAAAAAATATCCAAAATGAGATTTTTAACTAATAATACTTATAAAAAGTGGATCTTTTATATAGAATGAAGACACCAGTTGGACAAAAGTTTGCATTAATGACATTTTACTTATTATGGATAGACATTGAGCAGGTCAAAGATGTAAGATAATTCTGCACAATTAATTCCACAAACATAAATGCATAATAAAACTTACTTGTAATCTGTTTTGATATTCAATCAAATCACTTTCAATGGCTCTAATTTTGTTTTCATGTTCTAAAACAGATATTGAACCTTTTGGACATAAATTAGCCAATTTTTGCTCTAAATCATTTGCTTTTTTCTATAAACAAAATAAAAAAGGAATATATATAATAATAAACAATATATTTCACAACAAGAAAAGAATTTTAAGAAAATATTTTTGGACATGAACACCAAATTAAGATGAAATTAGCATATGTTCAGCAATTTTGAAGTATGCAATAATTTAGGAACTAATTTATAACAGCTAAGTAAGGAGGAAGAAAAGTACCTTTTCCTCTGAAAATCGTGACTTAAAAAGCTTTGCTTTTTCTTCAAGAATTGGCTGTTGACATTTGAATTCATCTACTTCTTTCTTCAATTGTTGATTCAAAGATCTCTGAGACCTTAATTGTTTAAGAGCTTTTTTTAACTCTTCTTGAATATGTCTGAAAAAATATGCAGCGTTCAGTTCATATTCAATTAAATACCATGATGTTCCTAAAACAAAATTTTAAAATTTGCATTTCATACTGTACATTATTGTTGAAAATTAATACTTTATGAGATGTTAGTGTTAATGGTATTCAAAATTGAAATTGGAAGGAATGTTTGGTACTTTTTCGAGTACCGTGCAACACACCGTCTAACAACCTGCCCACCTTGTGGATCAATATTCTTTTACATTATTTTCAAACAAACTTGAATCCCTAACTATGTTTTTACATTGCATAGAAGTGAACCATAAAAAAAAGTATGCACTCAAATGATTTCACCTCTCATTTTATAGAGAATGCTAAATGTTTTATTTTGTCCTGAAAGTTGAAAAATGTACTTAAATGAAAAAGTACAATATGGATTGCACATTAAAAAAGTTAAAGAAAAAATTAAATACCATCAAAACATAGGAAAATGAGCTGAAAAAAAAAAAAAAAAAAAAAAAAAGCTTTATGTATTTAAAAAGAGGCATGATAAAGAAATTATGCCTGTGACTGTCCCACATACAAAATAGCCTACAGCATCTACAGAGTTGAAATTTGGTTCAAAATTACTTTGAACCCATGGGGTTCACACCTTGGAACATTTTAAAAACATTTCTAATGTTTTTTTTTTTTTTTTTTTTGATAATTTTTTAAGCTAAAATGTTACATAAATGCTCTTGATGAAAGATTTATCGCACTAATTAACATTGCATGCCATTTGAAAGAGCTTTAGTGTCTGCACAAGATTAAATTTGTTCTGATTTCCTTAATTAGTTAGAAAGGAAGATATAAAGGTACTACTTTAGCGAAAGTTTGGAGCTAAAGAGCAAAATGCTACTGGAGACAACAAACTAGAAAACAACTTCTCAAATGCATAAAACGGCCAATTTGCTATGGTTAAGAGCCTCTTTGCACTTATAACTGAAGTTCGATACAAGTTAGTTTGGATCAGGAGGGGGAAGTGCTGCTTAAAGTTTTTTTTTCTTCATAATAATTTAATAAGTGCATTTTAATCAAATACTTTTATTCTCCGGGTAGAAAGAGGATTTCAATATGATTAATTCCATTTCCTACAGGAGAAGGATCATGATTTTCATTTGGTTTGTAACGTGTATTTTATTCCGATTCTTCTTAAGACACAACTTAAATCTTCGGGGGATGGCGAGCGTTAGCAAGCAGGAATGGGGCTCCTTAGTGGGCAAAAAAATAAATAAGAAACATTTCATAGCCGACATATGTTCTCAATTAAGTAATAAAACAAATCATGTGAAATCAAATACTTTTCTTAAATTCATGACAGAGGATGTGTAAAGAAATACTATATTGTTTTCCATGAACATAAACTTCAATGCATATTCACTCAATGTATATTAATCACATGAAACAATAATTCACAAAAGATAATACAATGAATTTTAAGAGAATATTTCAATTATGAATTGAAGGCAAAAGAATGATGAACCAAACCATTTTTACATGCAATTAAAACCTTAGTTTCATGTCTTTATAAAACTGAAAAAAAAAAAAAAAATCAAAAGCCTAATATTCACCTTTTCTTTTCACTTAACTGCACCTCTGAGTCACAATCTTCTTTTCCACCAACAGCATTATTTAAAGCACACTCTTGCAAAGCTTCTGATGTGTGCAATTCCGCTTCTAAACTTTTAATTTCATGCTAAATTAACATAAACTGACAGTTAATACTACTATACATACTATAAATCAAAGCTTTCTCATCAAACTTGACAAGTCATTTTATTACATCCCAGGAATAGTAATAAAAATCGGCAACAAAGAATGCACACTTTTTTAAAAACTGAAAGTACAAATATTAGTTTGCATTCCCCCCCTCATACTTTTAAATAATGAGAATTAGTTTTAAATTACACTGTGCTTTAAAAAAAAAAAAAAAAAAAAACTCTCAAAATGTTTTTGAAACCATTCTTGCTTTACATGAAATACACCGCCAGCTCAGTCAATTCCAGCCGAGGACTGCAGTTTCGTGCTTATTAGCACTCATCAGCCCGGCATAGGACTAACTGAGCTGGAGGTGGAAAACCTCTTAAGGAAGCCAAGAGTGCCAAACACTGCAATATTCGAGTTGAACCAAACCATTGTTTCGGTCACTCGTCTGGTCAGTGCTAATTCTATGTTAGCTACCAGTTTGTTTGGCACTCTTGGCTTCCTTAAGAGGTTTTCCACCTCCAGCTCAGTTAGTCCTATGCCGGGCTGATGAGTGCTAATAAGAACGAAACTGCTGTCCTCGGCTGGAATTGACTGAGCTGGCAGTGTATTTCATGTATTTCTGCCTTAGCCCTGGCTATAGGGCGGTAACTTACTGAACCTTCTTGCTTTGTCAAAATTATTATGTAAAATGAACCCATAAATCCAAATTCCATCATTGTTTTGCCCACATAATAAAGCAGTTTTTGGCGACAGCGTGCCCAATTTTTTTATTTTTTACATATTTTTATTTGGAGATGAAAGGAGTGGTATGTTAACCTTTGATATTTTTCTGAGGGGCTAGAGAGGTGAAAAATTTAAAAAAGAGAACATTAGTAGAAAGGATCCAAAAATTAAATTAACATTTTTTTTCAACTTTTTCATTTAATTTTCAATGTAAAATCAGTGTGTCATCCACACTTTTAGAAGCCTCAAGTCCAAAAAAATTTTAACCTTATAAAATTAAAAAAAAAAAAAATCTTGGAAGCATTGCATCGTGCATACAAGAGGCATCGCAGATCTTCAGTAAAGAACCTTTCCCTATTATTGACTAACCACCTGTGACGACCAGCTGGTTCCCCTTTTCACGCCATTACCCGATCTCTGCAAGAAGTTGCCTATGACGGCCGTTTGGCTTACTTCTCATTCACCTTTTTATGCCAAGATAGCTGCCTTTGATGGCTGCGGTATTAATCAATCTATATCAATTTATATCAGTATGAATAAAACACTCACATTAATTAATCTTAAAACCTCATTAAACAGTTAAAGCATATTTGGATAAGGAAGAAAAAAGTTGTAGCTAAAGTTGCAAAGAGAGCTTTATGCTTGGATGCGAGAGGACTTATTTAAGGAGAAAAATGAACCGAAACATCAGTATTAAATAAAGAAGGGGGGAAAAAACAAGTTCTTGAAGAAGTTGACCTCAAATGACCCAAATGGTATGGCAACTGTGTTTAAAGAATCATGAATTTATACAATGCAATAAAAAACTCCCCCTAAAAATTCCAATGGCACAATCTGGGCCATGACTCCCCCCCCCCTCCCAGGTGTGCACACCTGTTCTATAGGAGTAAATGGATAAAAACAATAGTGTGAAATAAATGGATGATCACAGATAGTTTGCTAGTGACAGTTCACTTCAACAAATTGCAGACATCATAATTTACAATGAAGAAATATTTAAGATGAAATGATCATGTAACTAGAAACATTAGGATATGTTAGGATAAGTTTGCTATAAGTGGTCTTCAGCACAACATCTATACCAAAAAATGAATTGCAGAGTGTTACACTTAAAAGCTGGTATTATTTTAGCAAAAAAGAAGACATGCTAAAAAGAAAACTTTTAATTCAAACTTTCGGTAAAGAAGATTTTTTCCCTCTCCAAATAGGCCATGTATAAAATCTCTGCGGGCCGTCAAACACAGAAATTCAACATGTTCTGACAAAGTAGGAGCAGATATTTTTTGTCACACCATTTGAAAGAATTATAGAACAATAGTTTCTTGAACAAGCCCTCAATCATGATAACTTGAAGCACTCACCATGACTTTACTAAATGTAAAATCAATGCCTCAGAATAAACCAATGAATGGTATGTTAATTGCTTTCAGAAGCAAATGCAAGTGGGAAGAAAAAACAAAACTAATGTTAATAAACAATTTGAAGGATTCCCAGGGATTTAAAAAGTTTAATATCAATGTCATTTCAGCATTTTGAGAAAATTTAATGACCAACAAAACCTGGTAAACAAAAAGATAGAAGCTGGATCAACTTCTAAATAATATTTTGAGCCAAAATTTTCCCATTATGTCAGTTTATTTAAATCTTGATAATGCAAAAAACAGCCAAGAAAAGACACAGTGATGTAGTATTCGGAAGTAGATGTTCTTTTTCTTTGTTACATGCAACTCAACGACATCAATTAATAATTGCAAATTTAAAATTAATTCATTTTAGAGGGGAAAAAATGTTTTGTTCTTCAAGAAACAAAAGTATTCTAAGCTTCGTAAGTATTTACAAATTTATCAACAGCTTATTTGTATTAATCAACAACTTTCCAGGTTTAACAAGGTCCTGGCTCATTAAGAAGTTTTTAAATGGGATTGTAATGCAGATGCAAAACAACTTCATTTACACAAATTAAATATTTTCAATGTATATAATGCTTCGAACACATTCTAATTTTTAACTGTTCACCTTTAAATGGTCAATCTCATTTTTTAGCTGAAGGTTTTCATCTTCTGAGTGCTGAATTTTCATCTTTAAAATGCCAATTTCAGGAACTGTTCCTAAAAAAATAGGAAAAACAAACGAACGAATATGTGTTATTAAAAGATAATAAGTGTTACATCAATAATACTTGAATTTAACATATGCACCAAAACCAGTTTTTTGATATTTTATTGCTGATCTTTCATGAAAACTTATGATTAAATGCACTGAAACAACATGTACTAAGTATGTACAGGATTGGTCTTAAGCTGACTGGACCGACAACTCACAATAGGGTTCTGCACTTATGGTGCCTTGCTTGAATTTTTCGAAGGAAGAAAAATTAGAATTTGAAAAAAAAAAAAAAAAAAGGTATGAAATTTAAACAAGCTTATAAGTTTTCTTCACCATTTGTATCTCAAAAAATAATGGTTTTTGTTCAATCAAAAGAACAAAACAGCTTTTTCTGCTCCACAATCAGAGAGAGAGAGCAAACTTCCTTCATTTCTTTATCCTTTGCTTACTCTAATGTAATTGCTGCTAACAAATATCAAATGGTTAGCCCTTTTTACAGAACTATGGTTCTATCTTTTTGCAAAGCGAGACAATAAATCTGTGAGGCCTGATGATCAGAATCCTTGGCCAGATTTAGGGTCTTAGACTATATGCTTAAGGGCACACAATTTTCAGGCTCTTTCCTTCAATTAAAGGCATGGCTCTCCTAAGAGATGACAGAGCTGGGGGCAAATACTTTTAGCCCTCACTTCCCACACACATATACAGATATGAAGTTGGTTATAAAATACTTCAGTACACATCAAGATGAGCATTGGCCTTCTTTTAAAGACATGAAAGGCTCACATGAACAACCATAGTGGGTGTAGAATGGAAAGTAACTCATAACATTTTATGTTTTTAGCAGTCTTAGTCATCAATTTAAAATGGCATTAACTGATTCTAATCAGGAACATCAAATAACCAATTAGTTTTTTTAATTTGTAATTTTATTATAAGTTACTGTTAAATTATGTATTTTTGAAGATATTCTAGTTATGAGGTCACTCTACTTATAATGATATCAGTCCGAAGAATGAGTACGAGGTTTGACTGTACATGTTAGTTTAAAAAAAAAAAAAACTATCAAATGAAAAGTATTCTGTCAAAAACGTTCTGCATTTCAATTTTACCAGTTGATACTCTCCATAGCATTCAAAAAGGGCAAAGCAATATTTAAAATCTGCAGTAAAAATAGAAGTAAGTAAAGTCTTAACAAACCTGATTCAAACAATTCCTGATACTGAATACGGCTTGCAGTGAACTTGTTATAAGTTTCTTCATTCTGTTCTTGTAGTTCTTTACATTTTCGTTCTAACTGACACACCTTATCTTGTAAAGATTCAGCTTCTGTAACCTAAAAATAATTTTAAAATTGTAAATTTGTTTTGAACTATTTTCTTTTTTGGCCAGTCAACCCCAAACCTCAAAGGCAAGTTCCCCGAAAAATTTTCTTACAACTGTGGCAGGGCCATTTCACAGCATTTTGGACAAATGTAGAGTCACTTTCTTTGTCATCCATACTATTAAAATCTGTTCGCCTCTGTCTGTCTTTATGAAGATAGATCTTCTCGAGAATCACTGCGAGTCGAGAGTCGAACGAGATTCCGATCCAAATTCGAAATTTTTCAACGAAAACAAAGGACAATCTTGTTATTGTACGACTTTAATTAGCGGAGATATTAATTAAAACATTAATTAATATTACATTATTCAGGAATTTTCATTTCTTTCCTGTTGCCATTTTGCATATGTGTGAGCAAATAAAATTATAATAACTGTTTTAAAAGATTTTTTTTGGCTGCTGTCCAAATCTTAAAACAACGTTTCCATTTGGATTCTTATTTTAAATCCGTTGCTCAATTCGGATATAACCTTTATTTTACCGTCTGTCCTTTTTTATTTTTTATAGCCAAGGTTCTTAACTCTTTTCAGCATATGAAAGTTATTTCTTTAGTTATTTTTACTTATTGTAGTGTAGTTTATCATTACCAGCCTCATATGGTAAATTTAGGGTGTGCAACTAATTATGCTTATTTTGTTGGACTTTTTCCTTCACATGGGTGAATTTTTGAATTGTAATAACTCTCTTTTTCCCTTCCTGTTTTTACTTTTGAAATACAGTTTGTATCGTTAAAAGAACATGTTAAATTAAGATTGTTTAGATTTCTTTAAGTGAAACAGAGTTGAACAAAAAAGATTGTTTTTAAGGATTTTAACCAAAGCTTAATTGGAATCTGATGACTTGGTATTAAATTAATGCTTATTGGTATTTATTAAGTCTTGGTGCTTTAGTTTAAAGCAATCAACCAAGCAGTGTGTGTCATTTTATGTAAAAAGCTGATTGTAATTGTACATAAATATTTCAGATATAGTCTATCAGATGTAATTCAGTTTAACGTGGACACAGATTATAGTTAATTTGTGCTAAATGAAAATTCTCATAACTTGTATCATTGATAAATATGATTAATGTTAATGAGATTTTCGCCAAAAATATGCTCTACTGGTGTTTTGCAAACCTTGCATTACACACATTTAATGCGTTAGAAACTGATGTCAGAGTAATACAAAAACATCAATTGGACATTTCTCATTTTTTAGGCAGCCCATGCAACACTGGGCACGCAGCTGGTAACTATTTAATTTACTGTTTGATAAGCATATTCATTTATTTTTAGCTTGTGTGTTGGTACGGCAAACTTAAAATAAAATAATGTGCTAATACAACAGTAAATTAAATAATTATGGCTAAAAACATCATGTTACGGAATCTACATAACTGTCCAAAATACAGTCGACTCCTGCTACAATGCGATTCAACTTACGTGAAATAGCTATAATGTGATTTTTTCCCCGGTAAAGAATTTTTGACCTAAAGCGAATGAATCGCCAGCAACACGAAAATTTTTGGCAGGAAATCATGGTACCGCCTTTGTTATTTGCTACTAAAAATATTTTTTTCACAAATGAACCTTTATTCCTTTAGCATCACTGACAGCTGAAGTTCTCACGGCGTACTAGTCTGAACATCGCTTTGTTAGTGCATACAAATAACTACTCCTCATTTTCCACTTATTTTTTTCATTCTAAATGCGAAATTTGATGAAATGTAATGACACCTAAGACCGCTGTTTTATCTAAAGTAAGGTAACACGACAATTGGGTGTTAGTGACTCTTCCATATGCACAATTAAAAGTCAAGAAAAGGAAATCCGTAATAGTTCGAGGAGAAGTGTCTAAGCAAAACGCAAAAATGATGAAAATTGAAGCTGCTCTTGAATTGTAAATTAACGAAACCTAGAAAAGGGGGGGGGGGGGGTTCCATAAATGGAAACGTTATCAAAGAATTAGCGATGCAACTATATTTAAAATACACGTTCGAATAATGGTTTGATCACACAGCATAAATCATCACCATCTTCATTTTTTCAAGTTACAAATATCATTACTGGATCTACTGTACAGTACAATAGAGTGCATTATTTTATTAGTATACTGTATGTGCTGTACTAGTTTATTTCATGTCCCTTTTTCCCATTGAAAATTCAGATAAAAAAATTCGTTCTTGATGAGAGAAATGGAAATGTATGGTTAAGGAATGGTTTAAAACAGTTTCAGGTGGTGTTTACAAGTGTGTTAAATAATTGGGAATGCTTACAAAAGTTTTTACGCATACCTTTTTCCACAATACGAAATTTTGACTTACGCAAAGGGTCTTGGAATGCATCCCACATGTAAGTCAGGACTCAACCTGACTTACGCATAGCACTAAAAACATTAATGCTACTGAGTGTTGGGTTATATCAGATATAACCCAACAAAATAAGCTGTTAATATCAGGTTGGAGACCCAAAATTCAGGACAGTCCCAAGAAATTCGGGACATATGACCATCATACTACTTGGTAAGTTCAACACAGAATATGCTCATTCTTCTATTGTCCCAATCTGAATTTTATAGGACTTTTATAAAACTTAACAGTTATAAAAAAGAAAGGAAAATTGAAATTGAGAATGTCCTGTATTTAGAATCTTGTCGAAGGTGAGTACTCTTTTCTTTAAACTGGATTCAGCTTCTGCATAGGTGGATTTAGGACTAAGTTCCTGGGGGGGGGGGGGGGGCAGGATTTTTTTTTAGCAACATTTTTATTGCCCCCCACTCTCATGTTTTTGTCTGTTTCCTGTGATGCATAAGTCCATGCTTTACTTTTTTGTGTGTCGTTTTCATTAATGCATGTTTTCATGCTGTTCTTTTTGAATTGACCTAAAGATAGGGAGCTGTTATCAAGAGGGTGACGCAGGGCTCCAATTTTAAGGGGCCGGGGGTTTCTCAACGGAGGAAATTTTGTAAAATGGATGTAAAATTCTGCATTTTGAAGCCTTATAAAGGTTAATTGTATAGACATAGAAATTGATAACCAGATTATACAGTTATACAGTATTGTTCAAATTTTGTAAGAAACAGCCATTTTAAGTTTGAAAGAAAAAATAAACTATAGATTTCTCATTGCAGCAACCTTTTTTTAATTATAAGTAGTGCAGAAAACAAAAAGGAATAGAGGTAGTGTATATTTTCTTTCCTGGCTAAACAGATTAACAATATGCAGTAGAAGTAAGCGAAGAACACTTTGCTTAGGATTTTCACAGACTTATCTTATTATTTTCAAGGACTCTAGAATAAATAAAATTATTTAACGCACTTCATTTGTACTTTTCAGTCTCTGATATTTTAATACTTGAGTGTAAAGTTTTACAGTCCTGTTCTAACTTTGTGAGAAATAGCTATTTTAAATTTAAAAGAAAAAAAACTATAGATTTCTCATTACAGCAACTTCTATTCAGTTACAAGTGGGACAGAAAACAAAGAGGAATAGAAGTAGAGTGTAATTTTACTTTTGGGCTTAACAGATTGACAATATGCAGAAGTAAGATAAAAACAAGCAATACCAAAATAATTTCCAAAATTTTGCATTTGGGATTGAATTAATAACAAGATATGAAACATGTGAGTCACAAAAATTTATTTCAAATAATATGTTACAAACGTGAGAACCATGCTTTTTACATTTTTGATACAGGATGTGGCAAGGAGCTGAATTCGACATATTTTGGCATTCCTCCCCCTCTACCATTTGTTCTAAATTTTAAAATTTAAGGTTTGTAGTCACAGTTTTCCAAATGTTCAAGGTTTTCAAGCACTTAAAAATGAAATTAGTTTTTTTAGGCAATTTCCATTTTTTAAGGAACGAATCATGAATTTTTTTGGGGGGAGTTAGGGACCCACTTCAAAGCAGGGGCCCCAAGCAATAGCTTGTTTACCTTATAGGAAAATTCGGCCCTGTTTGTAATTCACTCTTACCTGCAAATTTTTGCTTGATTTGTTTGTAATTTTGACGAAAATTAGTCAGTTTTTATGGTTAAAAGATTTTTACGATTTTACCAATCTTTGTTAGCTTTTTATAGACTTTTATAAAATTTCAGCAAATTTTTCCAAAACTTTTGATGACTCAATTATTTAGATTTCAATAATGACAAGGTCTGGCTCAATTAGACTTAGATGATTATGACTTACATTACTTTTTAAACAGTATTTATAAAGTAAGTAAAATTGTACTCTCCTTCTAAGTAAAAAGATTCATTTAATCAGAACACTCAGATAACTGAAATTTATTCAGTTTGCGGTAGTATTTATTTTCGATATATATTTTTATTATAGAAGGGATTGAATTAATAACTATGTTTTTTGTTTTTTAGAATTTCTCAAAAGGCTAATTAATCTACTAAGAACATAAATATTATGCATAAATATACTTGAAATGTGACACAAATCATAACAAGTAGATCGTTCTGTTAGCGCTAATGGGGGGGGGGGAGTTTCTCCCCCTTTGCTTTAGGTTCTAATTTGTTGAAATAATCGTCAATTATTATAAGTGTTGCAGCTTAATGTATAGCTCGTTTAGCCTATATTTTCATTCATATACTTGCCCAAAAGGTTTTTCAGTCCAAAATAGTGAATTTTGACACATTTTCAACACCTCAGTGACAGCTATACTATTTTTATTTAATGTTCGTTCCCCCCCCCCATTTCTTTTCTCTCATCAGAAAAGGACATTCTCTTTTCTCTTCATTTTCATTGAGCTATTCAAAAAAGAAAAAGTCATGATTTTTTTGTTTTAAGATTTTGGAAGACGTGTTGTTACTATATAAAGTCCTCCCAAAACTGGGGGACATTGCCCCTATCCCCCCCTCTAAATCCATCCATGCCCTTCTGAACTATTCAAAAAAGAAAAAATAATGATAATTTTTTTTAAATATTTGGAAGATGTGTTGTTACTATATAAAGTCCTCCCAAAACTGGGGGGGGGGCAATGCCCCCCAATAAATCCGCCCATGAGCTTCTGTGACTTTTATGTATGTGTTATTTGTATATTCTTTCTGTAGCGTAAGTTTATAGAAAAATTTGCACATGATGGCAAAATTGTTAGCCCCTTTATCAACAGTAGTTATAATAAAGCTATTTTTTTTAGGTCCTCTATACTTTTTTTGAGTCTTTTATCAGTTATGTTGTTATTCTGAATCTTTTTCTGAGGGTATTTGACAAAATCTGAGGGTATTTTGGGATATTTTCAAATTTTCGTTCCTTCTTATTTAACTTTATATTGCTATATATATATATATATATATATATATATATATATATATATATATATATATATATATATATATATATATATATATCAACACTGAAGCCTCAGACTTGAAATTTGGCAGGCATGTCCACATGATTACGAAAGTATCCACGAAGAAAGGATTTTCAAAACATCAATTAGTTCGGGAGAAATTTATTAAAACCTCTTAATTTCCGTGAAATTAAAATCTGTAATTGAAATTTAAATCCCTTATTTTCAAAGGCTTTCCTCCATTCAAATCATTATTCGGTACTTCATCTCAACTTTTGGTCCATAGTGAATTTTAAATTTGATATTGTTTTTGTTTCTCACGTGATTCTTCGAGGTGTTTCTCCAGTCAAATAATAATGTTTCTGCAATAAAATGTGGATGCCCTGCGTTTGCAAAGAAAATCAATACTTTAAAAGGATCGTTAAAGACAGTTAAGGAAAAGAGGATACATACAAGGAGTACAGGGGCCCTGGGGTCCTCCCAAAATTAGAAAAAATTATAGATAATAAGTAATTTTCATAACTAGGTGCACCAAGCACTGTTATCCCCTGCTAATTCCACTACCTGAGCATACCAGGTACCGGAATGCTAGTCTAATATATTTGCATTTTTAAAATTTAAAAAATATTTAATTGTTGCACAGAAAAAGTTTAGTTTATGGCACCCTCACTTTCTCAGATCTTGGCGCTTGGTGCCATTGTTCCTTTCACCCCCCCCCCCCTTCAGTCGGCCCATGGCACTAGAACGCCCCATTGTCTAAAGGCGACATTATTATAGCTAATCCACCGCTACTTAGAAAATGTTTTAAAATGAGTGATTATTGCTTTTTCCCCTTCTTGACTTCATACAGTGCTTCATATCAACTCCTTTAAGAACAACCATCAACAAATAGAAGCCATCTGGTTACTAGGGAAAAATCTTACTTCACTGTCCGAAAAGAAGGGATGGTCATCAGGTGTAAACAGAGATGAATGGCGGAGGATAGTTTACTGTTCAGAAGTTGCTGAATCGCCCCCCCCCCCTTTTTTGTTGGGGAGTTCTTTTATTGCAACTGTTGTTTCTTATGTGGGCTTTATCTTTATGTGGGCACTTTACTGTAGAGATTGCTTTCCCCTTTTGGCTACATTCTACTTGAAAGGCGCTAGATTTTAAAATTTAGTTAGTTGCTATGGTTGAGTTTTTATACATTTGTACGACACATTTATACTTTTTATAAACTGTTGTTGAGACTTGAAAACCAGTATCTTTATATGGGCACTTTACTGAAGAGATTGTTTTCCTCCTTTGGCTACATTCTACTTATATGGCACAAGGTTTGGCTGAGTTTCTGTACATTTATACGGCACATTTATACTTTAAAACTATTTTCTTTTGCACTAGTTTTGATAGAATTTTACATTCAATGAGGAAAGGGACGCCGTAAAAGGGGGCGCACTGGGATTTGTCCCTGTGTTCCAGTGGGCCAGCACTGGCCTGGAGATGCCACCTTATTATCGTTAAAGAGAAGAAAATACTACTTCTGCGATAATTTTTGAGGTTTTAAAGAGACAGAAAAAAAATTTATAAATTTTCAAAATTGGTTAAACTTTTGGGACCAGCATGTCAGAAAGGGTTAACAGGCAAACTTTAATATTTAGTGAACTTATTATTGATAATTAGTAAATTCCAATGCTGAATTCATAATAAAATTCAAATTAATGACTTACTTTGGTGTCCAAGTTTTTCTGCAGATCATCAATATTTTGCTGTAATGAAACTACTTCTCTTTCATGTCTTAGTTTCAGATCTTGCAAAATGCTTTCATGAAGCTGTTTTAAACGCAAACCATTTTCTGATTGGGCCAAATCTCTGACACTTTTTTCCAGAGATTGAATAGTTACTTCTTTCGATTGAAGTTCAGACATTGCCTAAAATTAAAAAGTGAAACTAAAAAACCTGCTTTTTTTTTTGACAGCTCTGATTTCTTTTCTATAACAAGTATTTTATAACTAGATTTCAGCAGTATTTTGATTTTTTACCTAAAATTAAAATATATATAAAGTTTACACATATATTTATATACATTATAAGTTCTTACATTTCGCAGTAGCCATTCATAAGGGTTGAAGAAATAAAATAGTTGGTTATTTACGATTTACTCAAAATGTCTTCAGAATAAAAGAAAGTTTTAAATTTAGAACAAATTATCCTCTCTAAGCCACATACTAACCACATTATTTTTAAAATCTTAATATGAAATGCTTTTACTTGTTAAAAAGTATGTTTTTCAAAATTTAGACAACAAAATATAGAACAACTCAAAATATTCTGACAAAGCATTCATCTAGCGGACAAAGAGAAAATGGATAAAGCATTCAGATGAAAAAATTAACATTTAACTTGCTTTCTTCTTGCACTCTTTTAGAAGGTTTATTACATTTGACAGACAAGGCTGCTAATAGATATTGCTAAAATCAGTTTCTAAGAAATGTTTATCGAGTAATGAGATTAAAATTTGAGAAAGCAAAAAAACTAATTCTACAAACTTTCGTTGGAACTAATTCTACAAACTTTCGTTGGTCCTGAACCAGCAATTGAGATTTCAAAGAATTTGTTTAGGAGATTTCGTTTTTTTAAAAATAAATTTAGGAAAATTGCATTATTGTAACTGGCGTAACTTGGATGAGCAACCTCACCCAAAGGTACTGTCGAAGTATGAAATTAAAATGGGGGCGTTTGATACGAGCGCGAGCACTGAGACCACTGGTCTATTGTATTGTCCCCACTTTGACCACTAGTAGAATAACAGACACAACAACAGAAACAAATTTCAGCAGTTGCCTAACCGATAGTTTAGGCAATTCCTAGGGATCCACATAGTGGTATCCTGAGTACTCAAATCTCTGCGCAGAGTAGTAGTTACATTCATACAGTACATGAATTGAGCTTTCATCTGCCATATGGCATCCTCTACATGATGGATCGTCAGCAACACCCATGAGATTAAGATGCCTATTAAGAGAGCAGTGTCTATTTAGCAACCCAACAGACTTTTTGATCTCTTTCCTACTCAAATTAAGCAGTTCCCTGGATCTAAACCAGGAAAGGTACTGTTACAGTGCCTTAGTATTACAACTTTAGTATAAGAGCTTTTAAGTCTTATTGAAATACAGTAAAATCCCCTTACAACTGTTGGCCTAGAGCTATTATTTTTTTTCTTGGAGAAATTCCTAAAGTTTTAGAAGGATTAGAAAAGTTTCCAGAACTTACTTCCTTCTTTTTTCGAACTTTGAAAGTCATCCCGCTATTTTACCGGCGCTCGAATTGTTCCCCAGAGCCAACATTCCCTGCATGCATAGCATGCGTTTGTTGACCCGCCACGATGATGTGACGTCATAGGAAAGATGTTGAGTAGATTCTTGCTGTATGCATGTGGGAAACAATTTTAAAGAATTTAGTTTTAAACTGTAAACTGTGTTGAGTTGTTTCCTCAATGTAATTTATGCATGCTTTTTGATATACGTCACGCCATCGCGTAGGGAGATAGGGAATACTATTTAAGTGTGAACTCTCAATCAATCATTCTCTTATTGTTTCACCTCTTGTTTTAATATGTTGTGACTGCAGTCCGATGTTTTTCTGAGGTGCTGAGATTGTGCCTGGGAGCTGTGTGCTCCGGAGTTCCACGTAGTATAGTGGATTCTTTTTAAGAGATGTAGGAAGTTTTGTCGTTGAGCCCAGCTAGAAATGCGGGCATGTTCCAGTTGTTGCCTTGAGATGAGTTTTTAAGTGAGGGATTTTCTCTCTAAAATTGAGAGTTTAAATCAAGTTGTTTTTTTTTTGTGAAAAGGCCTAACAAACAGGACCATTGAAGGTCCACGCTCGAGAGCTGGATTGGATGTCCGTTAGATGGATGGATGGTTCCTGTTGTCCAGGAGGACAGGTTTATTTTCTGAATTCAGCATGGTGGCATGAAATGGTCACGGACAATTTTGATATGGGATCCAAATTGGTGGATCGCGCCCTCACATGTTGTGCCAACTTTTAAGGAAGGAATAGCTTGTTTGGTATGAACTTTTAACTCGTTCGTATGAACTATTCTGTTTATGGCATTGGACTCAAGGTTGTACTTATATTAATCAAGTCATATAAATTTTACTGGAACTTTAAACGATACTATTTTTAAGAAATGTTTCCTACTGATATTTTTGGGGGGATTTTTTATTCAATTGTTGGGGAATGTGAATTTTATTTACACTTGTTATTATTTCCATGTTTTGACATATTTATTGTTTAATAAAATGTTTATTTAATTGTTAAATATGTGTCTGTAAGTCCTTTCTTCCCGAGCAGATCATTCCACAATTTTTCAGTTGGGTTTGCTAGCTTAAAACCTGCTTTTAGTTCTTTGAACTTCGGGTTTTAATTGAGCTATCAGTTCGAATTGCCCAACAACAACAAATACCAATACAATGAAACATCAGTTTTTAAGTAGCAAATTTTCAGTCCTGATTTAACTTCCATTACATTATTTAAATTTCCATTACAATGTTAAGAAAAAAAAAAGTGGCTCCTTAAGTTTGTTATAACAGGATTTCACTGTAGTACAAGAAGGCTATTTGTTTTTTTACATACTGTTCATTTCACCTTAGAGCTGCACCTTGCTATAATCATGGAGGTTACTAGCAGAACATGCTCCAGCCCTCTTCTCTCTTCTGTTAGTTTTTCCTAACTTCAGATTTATTACTAATACCACATTTATTTCTTCAGTATTTGTCACAGGTACTGCAACAGATGCAGTCTTAGGAGACTTTACAAGTCTCTAACTTTCATAAAACTTCAATACTCAATTTTCTTATGATTATTTTCGCCATTCTACAAAGTTTGCAGCCAATTGCTTAGTTAAGATTCCAGCCTGTCACCATGGAATTCTGCTTGACTCTTGATGGCATCTCAAGCTTTTTAGCAGCTGTTTTGCAAATATTTGTTTGAGCAAGATGATGTTTGTGGAAATATTTAACAATACTGCAACTTGAGTTTCTATATTTGAGATTTTAATGTCTTTTGCTGAAGATTTATGACTTGAGCTGAACGTTCAAAAGTTATGATATTGATCAGGGATGCATTGATAAGCAAATTGGCAAATTACCGATTAAATGGCAACCCATTAATTATAATGATCATGATTTTTAAAGCTACAATCCTCCCTCTCCCCATTTTTCTATTGTGACCTTTCAGAATTATCAATTACCTTGTTTAGTTCTTCGAATGATGATTTATTTCTCTATTTTTAAAGAGTAATATTTAAAAATTGTATAAAAGTTCTGAAATTTTTTCTTATTATTGATAAAATTACATTCTTTGAAATAGAAATGAAAATTCAAATATTTAGTTAGTTTCCCATTATCAGAAGACACTTTTAATTTAGTAGCTCTTTCTAAAAAAATATTATTAGCAGCAAGTCTTTTATTCTTTATGAACATTAAGAGAAGTTCGCATTTTCCGATTTTTATATGTAATGGCGTTTCCCATGATTTTGGAGGCCATATTTTGCGCTCTTCTCCCTGCTAGGTTGTTGTTTTCCTGCTTTTTCGTTCATTGGCTGTAGGCGTGGTCACCATTCGATGATGTCATTTTGCTGCTTTCAAATTGGCCACGCTAACAACGCCACGCACGAATACTTTGTTTTCACGCCACCACGCAGGGATTTTTGCCATGGCTTGTGTGTGATTTTCGAGGAGACTAGGTAGCTGGTCTTGATACGATGTAGACGTGTTTCTGAAGAGCCGTGATGCTTGTACTTGCGAATGGAGATGAAGAAGAAAATATGGAGTGGATAATCAATCCCGCTCCATCTGCCTTTTGCAATCTTAAATCTGCAATGTAATTATTTCTGTGAGGTGAAGCCTTGTTAGGTTCAAATGATGTGTTGATTAGTTCACAGTATTTTCATATAATCAAGAGTGTACCAAAAAAAATGGCGGCATCCACCTGATTTTCTTTAGTCAATCTACCCCGGCAACTCCACAAAAAAGAAAATGCATGATGTCATCGTTTTTTATTTTCCACTCGGCATAGTCCCTGCTCCCTGAGCTCGTTTTTTTTTCTATTGGAAACATCTCTATCTGGCTGGTAATTCTAATTTGAGGATGTGTGAGTGGCATTCTGTTCCTGCACCATTTCTGCCATTCTTGACATTCAAAATGTAGCCACATCAAAGAGAGGCTCTAGCCACATCTATTGCCATTTATCTTGTCACCAGTTCAATGGGTGTCGATACCTTCCTCCTCGGGATTACCACTGTGAAAAAATCATTTGCCTCCTTTGTTATTGATCTTCCAAATGCAACATTTAACTGGAGTTGTTGCGGTAACACTTAAATGCAATAGGCCAAAATTAATTTTTCTTCATCTTTTGATTGCGTCCATTTGTAAAGTTGGTGGTTTCTATTTTCCCCCACAATTTTACAGTAACTTTTTCAACACAATCTGCACTATACTAAAGGTACAGAAGTAGAAAAAAGTATTAGTCCAACGAATTTCGTGCGCCGACAGGTCATCCACGTGACTAATATATATATATATATACATATTGGCAACTTTTACTGTTGACTAAATTTTTTAATGGCTTTTTGCAATCAAAATGCTTTATTCACCCAAAAAAGCACTGAAACAGACACAGGTGTATTGAATTTTTCCATATGTTTAATAAAAATCATTTATGGTAGTATTTTTTTAAAAGGCTTTTTTTTTTACCTATCACAACTTATCAAATTAGTAAAAATAAAAAATAAATTCTATAATTTTGCCATGAGAAAAACATTATAAGCCAGAAGCAATAAATCAAAAGGTGAAATCGGTTTTTAGGGCCTTTATTAACAATAAAAAAAAAAAGAACTTTGCTTTTAAGAATTTCAGGAGCTATTATTCAACTGTGCTTAAACAGACATTAAAAACAGAACACAAATAACTACGTTTAAAAAGTTTTCATAAATTCTTAGTAAAACTTTGTATATTTTAAAAAAATACATATTAATGAAATTAAAGACTAATATAAGTTTAACAAATGGATTTAATTAAACAACCTTGCCGTTCTTGTCGAGATGCGTCATTCATTAAAACATGCACCACATTACCCCGCATGCCGCAAAATTCCAGGGTCACCAGATTTTCAATAACACTTGCCTGATTCTTTCCAGCATGCCAAAAAAATCGAGGTTAGGAAAAAAAAATACTATAAAAAATATATGTTCAGCTTAAAAATGAACATAAGTTCTATGCATATCTTATTAATAAAAAAAGTTTAATTTTGTAAAAATGTTTACCAACAATGTCATTTGTTATTTTAACCAGAAAAATATTGTTTAGTAACGAATAATTTTATCAAAACTAAATTAAAACTAAGTAGGCAAACATTTAAGTAGTAAGTGACCGTCCCAAATCTAGAGCTGAAGAATTTACCATAGTTATTCAATTAAAAAAATTAAACTTACCTCTCTAAAAGAAACCTCAAATAATTTATTTAAAAAAAATATGAACAAATTGCAGTTTCAATGTTTGCTTCTGAGTGGATTACCTTTATTGTGAAAATAATGATTTGCCACACCTGCCTTTACTGCATTTCATCCTTCATAGAAGCGGTTCCTCTATCCCAACGGCCGCTTTTTCTACCTCTTACGGTTTCGACCATTTGTAATAGCAACCTTACAGTTAACCTACACATTCCAGCATGGCTCGATTTTTCATTCAAAAAGAGTTCATGGAATTTGTGCAAAAATGTAGTTTGCAAGACGTTTCCTCGACTGCCTGGCACTTTTTAGTGCTCAGGGGTCATGCACACAAAATGGTGACTCTTTCATATCTGCAATGGTTTAGTAAAATGAATTGTTACAACGACGGCTCATCTTTTGTGTGTTACGTTTAAGAAACAACTACCACCGGCTGATGTACTGGAGAGATCTTCGATGGAACTCTTCCCTGATTAAGAAATGAACTTAAGTTTTACTGCTGGGCGAATCACCTGCTGATGAATTGGCTCAAAAATTAAAGTCACAAAAGTTAATCGATGTCCTCAGACCGGGGTAGTCCAGTTATCCGCATGTTGAGTTATCAAAGTTTCACTGTATTTATTTTCACCCATTTTACTTTTTATTAATGTCGTTACTGTTGTACTCATCTGATATTTGTATTTATAAGTTTACAACAACATTGCAATGTTTTTCGCATTGTACGTATCCTGTACAATGCAGAAAAAATCAACTGCTTCTCAAAAAATAATAATAATGTATTTTTTTTAAAGTTTAATCAAGCGGGCAAGATTTTATTTGTCAAGTGGTAGTTATGGAGGACTAGTAAGATTGTGTGATTTATCCTTTGAAGACAGTAATTAACTTTCCCTCAAGACTTATTTGTCCAGGGAAACCCCTGATATTTAAAACTAAGAAACTATTTAAACAAAGGTGCAGGGGACTTGGGGGTATCATGCCATGAAAAGGAACAGGGTGATTAATGTTGAATGTAAAGCTCCAATTATAAGCTTAAAACAGCTGAATGACATATTACACAAAAAATTTAGAGCTAGAGAGAAAAAACAGTTAGAAAAAGAAAACTAAAAATTCATACTAAGAAATAAAAATACATTCCTGCAGATTTCTACTGAACATTTTTCAAAGTTTCAAATATTTTTATACTGCAGTAGTTTGATCAGTCAGTAGATGGCAAGAAGTTCTTATCAGTGAAGTTTTTTCTTGTAAGTGTGATTTTATACGATGAAGATGAAACATCTACTCAAATTAAACAAGTGGGCTCAGATTGCAAAAAACATTCTCGAAATAGGTTTGCAATGTCAGTGAAATAAAGTACTTTAGTTGAATCGAACTAAAATTATCTTCAGCATTACATATTACAACAGGATTTGAAATAATTCTTGTGATAACTTACCTCTGTTTTGGCTGCTCTCTCCGATGAAAGTTGAATTTCAAGTGCATTAATTTCACCTCGTAACACATTGTTCTGGTGCTGGAAATCACTGATCAAATTGTTAGATTCTTCCAATCTTGATGATAGACGTTTCTTTTCTTCTACACAAAGTTAAAAAAAAAAAAAAATCTGATCTAGATACCACACTACTTCATTTTACATTTATAAAATTTTAGATGCTTTTAATAACACAAATGAATAGCTTTTTAGACATTCTTCTACACGCATAAAAGTATGGTAACCATAGAGAAATGGGTACTTTTCCATGTTACTTCACTTGGTGCTTCTTAAGCCCAGGCAATCGTTTTTCACTTTGTTCATTGCCGTCATGTTAAGTCAAATTGGCATTGAAAATACTTCTTTGGCAATATGATATGTTATTTTAACTCTTAGATAAACTTTCAAACAAAACAAGGATTTAAACAAGACTAAAAGTTTCATCAAAAGGTTAGAAAAAAATCCTCCAAATAATGAAACACAATAAAATGCAAAATAAACCTCCAAGTGATGGAAAAGCCATTAATTAACGTCAAAATGTTGATTCAAATAATTTGGCCAAAAAAAGTTTACAAAATAAAAGCAAAATGCTAAATCAACCACTGAAGATATACATGGAGTCTCATTAAAATGTTAAATCAGAAAAAGAAAAGCAAACATGGCAACAACATAAACGTTATTATTTATTTTCAGTTATGTAGAGAAAGTTAAAAAGTTACCAAGTCAAGTAACTTACCTGGAAAGGAAAAGTATGAAGAACTGTACTTTGAAATGCAAAGAAATGTGATGTTTTTATTAGCGTCTGTGACCTAAATTTAAAATTGCATAAAAATTGTATGGAATGTGTATGAAGAACAAAAATACAATATAACAGTGCCTTAGAGGGAGCAAGAAAACACTTTAACTAATTACACCCTAAGTTTGTAGTGAACCGATGCAAAAAAGGATTTTACAGGGATCTATTTTCAAAATATCGACAATTTTAACATGATTCAATGGATTACTTGCTAAATGTAGCAAAATGCTAAATGTCGACAAATTGAAATCAGATGTGAAAAATAATTTTTGGCGCCAAGTTTGCAACTATGACCTTAGCGATATATTGCTAAGTGGTCGCCAAATTGTAACATCACCAAAGTTTGCACTGAAATTAACACTGATTGCCCAAAAATGCATGCAAAAGACCCCTTTTGTAATATTCAAATGTAACCAAAAGCAGAAGCTCACAACTAGACCACACCGAGAGTCTACATACAAATTTTCAACCTTTTATGACATACACTTTCTGAGGTACTTCGGGGGTTCATACGTTTCTAGGTACACATGCATGGGCAGATGGCAGAGAAAAACCCTCAACACTCATTAAGGGATAAGCGAAATAGAAATTTAGGCAGATATTTGAGTGAAATTTTTTTCACATTTCCAATATATAGTTCCTTTGCTATGTAAAAGGAGGTAAAAATAAATCTAAATATCTTGTCACAAATACATTGAAAAAATTTCAAAATTTAGAAAATGCTGTGCTTAATTTATTTTAAAATTAATATGCAGTAACTCGGAGGTGTACTTTAATTTGCTAACTAAAAAATTGATACATGAACAAAGTATGTTATTTATACTAGGTGTGACAGAATCCTAAAAATTAAAAATAAAATAAGCAATCAGATAAAATACTAAAAGATAATGGCATCGCCAATGCTTCTTTACAGATCGGAGACCTGGACTGTCAAAACCAATGAACGATTCAGAGTTCAAGCCTCAGAAATGAAAGATTTAGAAGGATGTAAAGAAGTGCACAAGAATGAACCAACTAACTAATGTTTACATGCACAAACCCTTGAAAATATACAACATCAACCATAAAACAAGCGAGTATTAAGATAATAGGGAAAGATGTGGAACGAATGGACAATGACCTACTACGAAAAAGACTGATGAACTACAGACCTACAGGCAGCTGAGATCAAGGCAGACCAACACTCCAGTGTATTGAACAGTGGAGCCAGAACAGGCTTTAAGCCTAATCCATGATGAAGATGATGATGAAGGTACTAGGTGCGTCATTGAATACCTTTTAGTTTCTTCACTAAATGAGGCAGGAAGCAAGTGTTGGTTTACAGTCTCAAAAGTCATGTCAGTTTTGTTGCTTGGGCGGAATGTAACATGCAGTGGCCACACGCAACCGAATTAAAGCTAGTATGATACTGTGTTGCTTACATTCATGATTTCAATCCAAAGAGCATTTATTAGTGACTTCACTCTGTTTTTCTTATTTAATTAAATGACAAATATGTAAAGAGGTCTTCATATCATTGTGGAAACTTTAAGTGATAATGTCCTAATTGTCATCACAAGACGTTGTTTCCAACGGATTAAGCAATTCAAAAGGGGCGATTTCAGTTTGAATGACAAAGGTCATTTGGAAATGTAGAAAAAAAAAATTTGTGACCAAAAGAAAAAACTCTGAAACTAACTGAAATGGTGTATACTGTTTGCTACTATCAATAATGGATCAATCTGAACCACAAGCATTTAAAAATCATCTGGATTGGTGGCAAGAAACAGAAATGTGAGCAGCAAAATGCAATCTTTTTTTTTTTTCACTTGATGCCGCACCTCATATTAAGGACAATACCGAAGCCCAGAAAATGGAAATAAATGTAAAAGATTTTTTATATTGCATGGCAAAATGCAGAAACGGAAAGAAAATTACAATTCAAGGAATGCTGTTTTCATTACTATTTTATCAAGCTTATTTTATCAATACAAAATTTCAATCTGTTTTTCAAAAACCAATTTTCAACAATTATGCTTTAAATTTTCCACTATCATTCTGGAACACAAATAAATAGTTGTTTAGAAAAGGGTTCAGAATATAGTTTAGGACCTGTAACAACAGGCCACACGAATCTGTTTCAGGAACAACGTATATCCTGCGGGTGTCACATCGAACCCCATTGATTAGGCCAAGCCTGTGCCTCATCACAGATAATGAAAGGTGTCACCTAAATTGCATCTGCACTTAGATGGGAACTTTTGCCTTACTTGCTACACTCACTAGATTCTACATTATTGGAATCCACTTGTTTTCATTGATGCCATGTGATCGTTTCTGCCAAAAGTTATATTAATAGCTCTTTTACAGTGCTAAATCAAAATAACAGAAAGTAAAATTTTGTACCATAACCCCTGTCATGGTGCGTTGCGTTCAATTTTGAAGATTTAATCAGAAACACAAAAAGATAACAATCTAGGCCGCGGAAGTGGAAGCATCACAGCCGCACATAACCGCAGATCAACGACTGCCTTGAATGCCCAAAGATGAAAGAACATTAAAAATTTAAAAGACTTACCCCATGTTGAATGTATGTGGATGATAGGAATGAAACATAGCGATTACCGTACATACTTTATTTCATCTTAAATTTCGAAGCAGATCAGATATGACAGGAATTTTGTATGGTGATCACCAAGTTATGATAAATATTCAAACATTTAATTAAAAAAAGAACACAAAGCCACGGGTGAAATACTTAAAAGTTCAAAAAGGAAAAAAAAAGGGGGAGCTGGAGCTTGCAAAGTTTGTTAAAAATCGGAAAACGGGGAGTTCATTCGCATGGTTTAAAAAACATTCAAATTAAAATAGGCACAGGACGGGCAGTTCTATTTGAAGATGCACACAAGATGGTGGGGTGTATTCAGGGATGAATTAGATATCAACGATGTCAGTTGCAGGTCATGCCACGCCGAAAAATGGTGCATCAGTTGGTAATCGCCATGGTGGCGGTGTTGAAATCATCATACCATTAAAATTTGATTGGGGTAAATGCAGCTCCGCATCACCACTCACAGCTATGTTGAGCATCCAAATATGGTCATTAATAAAGGGCTCAATTCCGGCACATTCATTGTACCACCCTCCAAAGTCATTTTATACACAGGCGATTCTCTTCCAATGCTATCATCATCTGCCATGAAATTTAACGTTCTTGATTAAATAATTATGTTGCTACAAAAATGAAAGAGGTTTTACCTCATTTTGTGGTATCTCTACATAGTATAAAATGAAGTCTCCAAAAAGCATCTGTGTGTTTGAACTCGCAAAACTCTAGAACTACCCGGCCGATTTCGCTGAAATTTTCAGTTTGTACCTTTAAGTCCTGAGAAGGTTTGCAGGCCAGTTCGAAAACAATTTGATGAATAGTTCTTTTTTTATTCCAATTTAGGCCCAATTTTCACACAAATTCCCGAATATGGGGGTGAAAAATTACTCGCAAATAGTAATATTACATATCGTTGGAAAGGGAAGAATTTTCCGCGTTCTACGCAATTTGTTCCAATGCTCTAACTTAATTATGGCGGGAGTTTTTTTACGTTTTTAGCTCGATTTTTTTAGGCTTAGCTGAAATTTAGGCACTACTTTCTTCATTAAAGCCATCAATAAAAAGTGAAAGAATTGTCCCACAGTTTTCTTTTTGACAGCATTTGAGAGAGCGTTTTTTTTTTACTCCAGATCTATCTCGACCCAAGGTCAAAAGTTTAACCCTCTATCTCCATCAGAAAAAAAGTTACAAGCGAATTAAATGAAGTTCAAAAATCTGTTCTCTATTCAAGTTTTTAATCATTTTATTTTGCATTTCCACAGTAACGCTTTTTGAATCCATTCCATCTCTCTCATTTTCAATTCTTAAACTTATTTTATTTTGTGTTTCCATGGTTACGCCTTTTAAATCCATCTTTCTCATTTTACTTTTATTTCTTAAAAGTATTTTGATATCTGTCATCATTGTTTGGAGGGAAAATTTTGCATGATGTTTTTTTTTCTTTTATTTAAGCCTGATTGTTGAATATACGTCACTTGACACAATGGTTATTTTCAAAGTATACCGGGCAAAGCAGCTAGTTATACATACGGCGGAAAGTCACGGCCGTCCAAGGACGCCGGCCACTGATGCTTCAGCATCGCCATCGTTGAAGAAAACGGAGAGCCGCAAAAAGCATGACCGAGCGGACTGGGAGCTGCGAGCAGAGTGAAGTGGAGTGGAAAAAATGAATCGGCGAATGAGCAATCCGATCCAGGTATGCGGCAATGCGCGGGAACCAATGAGTGCGTTTGGCGCCCAAACAACGAAGGAAAAGGACGCTACCACCATTTTAATGGCGGACAAAAAGATGAAAAAATCCTCGACAGAAAAATGGACAAAAAGCTAGACAATTGGAAAAATGAATAAATCACATAGTTGATATCGTAAAGTGTGCGAAAATTAAAGGGGAACGTAGGAAAACCGTGGAATGCCCAAGAAAATAAAAAAACAACGAAATGGGGGAAAAAAACGATTAAAATGACAGAAGGGAAAAAATAAATGGGACAAAAATGTGATATGCATTATCACAACACCCTAATATTAAAATTCAATAAGCTCAATACATAATTTGACTGAAAGAGCCAAAGTACTCCTCATATTTCTTTTCAATTTTTTTTTTAAATAACAGACAGTAAGATTTTTTTCTTAATAACACATACAGTTGAATCTTGCTAACTCGAAGCTTATAACTTGAATATTCCTTTAGCTCGAAGTTTTCATTGGGTCCTAAACTCTTAAGACTGTTGTGGAAACTTCCCATAACTCAAACATTTTAGCAAGTCCCTTGGGACATCGAGTTATTGAGAGTTGACTGTACAGTAAACTCCCGATTATCGGCGACCGGATTATCCCCAGGTCTTTCACATTTTTTTTAACGGTGATGACTTACAACAAACCGACGTTTTTTGCAAATATTTAAAATATATGTTCTAATATTATAATATTTAAATGTTTTTTTAACTTATGATTGTGTTATTGCTCCCTTTTCGCTTTTACATTTATTTTTTCTTATTCAATGTTATCATTTCTAGCTATGATTTAAATGTATGTGTGAGTGTTATTTGTATTTTTTAGCTATTATGTACACTAGCATCATTTCTTATCTATTATTTGGATTAGACGCAGTTCTTGCTTCTCGGTGGTAACTGTGCCACTCTATTCCGCCTTTAATTGGGAGTTCACAGTAGTTTGCGCCATCGATTAGTTTTTTTTTTTTTTTTTTAATTTCATATGCAGTAGAACTCCAAATATCTGAATCAATTGGGACCAGACCCCATTCAAATAATAAACTAGTATGTTGTGGCCATCACGAAACTTTCTTCTATATCTTTCTTATAATTCTGATCCCTCTCCATGCTTAACAAGGAAGCAATATTCCCAACAAACAAAATTACACATGCCAAAACTTGACGACCATCCCAATTCCTGATTTATCTCCAAAGCAAAGAATGAAAATTGAGAATTATTTTAAAAGCCTTGCTTAAAATAATTACAAACATTTATTTGTTAACACAAGATGGCAACAGTTAAAAATTTTAAATCATTGAGATAATATTTCCGATCATTTCCATGCAGTTAAAATCACGAGATAAACAGACGACAATCTCTTACGATTTATCTTTCTTATTGTTGCAACTGGAAAGCTATTTTTATTAAATAAAAAAAAATCAGCCCCCCCCCCCCCCCATGGAGCTATTGGTGCCAAAGTTGAAACCAACTCCTATTTACATATGTATTCATATTTATCCCAAATTTCATCCAGAACGTAGCATTACTTCCTGAGATATGGCACTCACAATGAAAAAAAAAGAATGTTCGATTGCGCCACACCCTTTTCAGCTGCTGACGCCAAAATAGAATCATTTCTTATACCCTCTAAGGGCTACTTGTCAGGGTTGGGTTTTGGACTGTCCAAAACTGGTTTAGGACAGGACAGGTGGTTTTTACCGTCCAAAACTGTCTAAAACTGTCCAAATGTGTCCGAAACTGTTCAAAACTATGATAAAGTTAAAGGGTTGTAATCTAATCAAGTCGTATTGACTGCAATATTCGTGATGCATAAATATAGACATAACCGAGATTTAATTAATGAGTTTTTTATAATATTTTTTTCAAAAAATGTTATTTTTAAAAATATTTTGCTTAAAAAATTGGCAATAATTAGTACATAAAAACTTCCTTATGTAACAGTTAGTAGAGTTGTGAGAGGAAATTCACACCAAGACAACTAATTTCAGTTCCGTTTATAATAGAAAGGAATGTTATTAAATGTGCAAAATATTTAGGTGAAAAAAAGCTTAATTTTTTAAATGATTTTTGCAAATAAGTTTTACATGATGTTTTAACGAAAATTATTGTTTAAATCAGAGATTAAAGAACAAGAAATTGAGAATTAAACACTTATATTGTAAAACTTGTGTTATTCTTTTTTTTAGTTCATATTTTTAAATACATTCTGAAACGACAAAAAATTGTAACTTATTGCATTTAAGTCAATGATTGCACTGTATTTCGAACTTTATTTTGCACACATGCATAATAGTCGAAAAATTTGGTTTATGGAGGGAAAAAAAACTCCTGCATACAAATTGAAATGTTTAATGAGGAATTTAATTTCTACACAATTAGATTAAAATCAGCTGCATAAATAAACTACATATATATTTATACTTGAATGTTCACATTAAATAAATATATTAAATAGCCAAAAAAATAATTTTGACACATTTTGTTCCGTTTTTGATATTTTCTCACAAAATATAGTTTCTCAATAAATAGTTTTGGACACTTTCGGACACAAGGGCTTTGAACAGGATAATAAAAAAACTTGCCAATCCTGCTTTAATTTGCACACATGCATAAACATAGGGAAATTTGGTTGCTATTATCAAAAAAAAAAAAAAAAACTAATGCAAAGAAATTGAAATTTTGATCAATTTTCAACTTTTACGTAACTAGATTCAAATCAGCTGCTCAAATGATGCTAGATTCAAATGGAGATCATAAGTTGAATGTTCTCCATTGAATAAATGTTTAATATAAAAAATTACTTCTATACATTTTATTCTGTTTTTGAGGCTTTCTCACAGAATGCAATTTTTCTAAAAATATAGTTTTGGACACAAGGGTTTTGGACAGGACGGTAAAAACCGGGGTTTTTACCGTAGTGTCCAATACCTTGCCAACCCTGTTACTGGTCGATAAATTTTTGTTTGATTATGTTCATTATTTCTTGAGATACAGCTGTCACAATTGACGACAAAAAAACGTTCTTTAGCTCAACCCCTATTTGAGCTATTTTACACTAAAATTGAATCAAAACTTGTACCTGTTAAAAGCAACATATGGACCAAATTTTTTTTGATTCCGATAGTTACTTCCAGGGGAATAGCAGTCACGCAAAACTCAAAAAACTTCCCATTGCTCCACTCCCCTTGGAGGAATTCGCGCCAAAAACCAATGGGCACAAGTTCACATAGGGGCACATATGTGTTCCAAATTTCGTTCGATTTCCTGCGGTAGTTTTTGCTGTAGAGCGGCTACAAAAAACTGGTGACACACACACAGACAGAAATTTTCCAAAAATGGTCGAAATGGACTCAGCACACCTCAAAACCTTCGAATCCGTCAAAATTCGAAATTCGAAAATTTGCACGAATTCAACACTTTTTTCTATATATTAGATATAGAAGAAAGTAAAAGTTAAGATAATTGGATTTTTTTCTGAAAAAGGGTATATTTTAAGTAATTATTGACTGTACTGTATCTACTCGCGTATAAGTCGAGAAATTTAGCAAAAAAATTAGGTAAAGAGTTAAGGGGTCGACTTATGCAGGGGAGGGGGGTGCAGAACTTCAAAAAATATTTCCTGAACATTTCTTGGAAAAAAACTCAAAACACGAACATTTTCCCCCCAATTTTTGGTCCAAACCTTTTAAGCAGATGCTATAGAAATAAATACTTACACACAAATCTGCTATAATTTTACATGGTCTGACTGTGAAATAAAGATAAAATAATTACAGTAAATGGCCAACTACGGGAAACGTGCAGGAATCTCCATACTCGCAAATTATATGATAGTCGCGAATTAATGCTCATTTTTTAAAAATAAAAATAATGAAATATGGCTATGGCGCAGAATTTTATTGATATTTATTCAAAATAAAAGCATCAAGTAACAAAAATTGCAACAAAAAAATCAAACCCTTTACAAAAATCGAGAATGTAGAAGTGCAAAAGTTTTTGTGCAAAAGAGTAATAATCGAACGCTTTTTAACATAATTTTTTTTTATTACATTTCATTTGCATCCTTTTTAAAACATTTATATTTAAAAAAAAGCGACAAAACACTCTCGATTGTTTCAGAAAGAAGGGGCGGGGCTCGACTTATACGCGAGTTTTTGATGTTTTCTTGATTTTCCTCCAAAAAGTAGGGGGTCGACTTATATGCAAGATCAACCTATACACGAGTATATACAGTAAGTTGAAAATGGGAGAAGAAAACTATTTTTAAAGAAGGAGTTTTTAACCAACGAAATGAGAGAGAGAAAAGGCAACACTTTTACTTGTTAAGCATACTTACAGTAAGTACACTTTAGTACCGTACTTTAAATGAAAGTCATTACACACTGAATATCTCAAAGTAAACTGTTTGACTAGTTCCATGGAGGGAATAGCGCATAGACAGAATCATTATTTTGAGAATCACAGTACCGTTCTGTCTTTATTTTTTTCTGAAATTCTGAGATTCATATAATTAGAGTTTTACTGTATTAAGAAACACACAAATTGATTTAAATACTCAAAAAATGTCGAAAATGGGGACTTATACACAAGTAGATATTTCATTTCAAGAAAGAAATAATTCATACATGTTTTATAGGAACAAAAAACTTCCAACCAAAATAGCATAAAAGAACAAATGAATAAATATTGCAGTTTGAGTATAGACAGGCAATGATTTCATTAAAAAGAAACTCAAAAGTTATATGATAATAATGACCTTCGAGTAAGCTTAGTCTGGTTTTGAGATCCTTAAATTCTTTACTGTAGGATTCCTTCATTTTCATTTCATTCTGTTTGCGTTCTTCGAAATCTTGAACTAGAACTGCATACATTGTTCGCAATTTCATATACTCCTCTTGTACATCTGAAAGCCAATTTCACACTTAATGGTAAAGCAAGAAACAAGAAAAAGTAGATGCCAAATTATCTATATGTGTTTGTGTGTGTAAGAGGAAGATAATAAAAATCTATGTAAAACATACATGTTCCAAAAAGAATGACCCAATTTAAAACATTTGTTTATTGAGATTTTAATCTGTTTTGATCAAATTATGATACAAAGAAATAACTTATTGCAGAGATGCAGAATTTTTTTTTTTTTTTTTACTGCCAATGTTTCCCCTAATCCAAATGAAAATTTCCCCCAAATCCTTACAGATGTTATAAATGCAAAACTGACTTTTATTGTTTGTTACCTTTTCACATCTGAAATACTCAACTGAGAATCATAAAATGTCGTATACACCCTTCAGGGGTGCAGCATAGCACGTAGGGCACCTTTTGTTTAGAAAAAAAAATTTCAATAATTTCAATTAAAAAAAAATCATAAATTTGTGAGTATCTAACTGAAAAAAAGGTCATTTTCGTTCCATTTTTACAGCAAGTTAAAGCTTTTAAAGAGCTACACAAAATGAACTTTACCCGAAGTTTGAGGATTAGGGAACTTGATCTATTTCATCCTTTTAAGTTGTTTTCACATTCTAAAACAAGGCTTTTTTTTATTTTTGAAGGCTTACATCTACAGTTCGGTCACAGTCAAATTCGGCAGGGAATTAATTTTATGACCCAAAAATGGCATAAAATGATTCAGTTAAAGTAATTTCAAGTTAAAGCTTTTAAAGAGCTAGATAAAATAAACTTTACCCGAAGTTTGAGGGTTAGGGAGCTTGATCTATTTCATCCTTTTAAGTTGTTTTCACATTCTAAAACAAGGCTTTTTTTTATTTTTGAAGGCTTACATCCACAGTTTGATCACGGTCAAATTCGGCAGGGAATTAATTTTATGACCCAAAAATGGCATAAAATGATTCGTTCTACCCGAAATAATCACTGTAGCCTCTCAATATTAGTTTTAATAGAAAGCCCATTAAAAATACCCTCCACCAAGGGTTTTCTTCATTCGGATTTAAAAACTTCAACCACCTAAATTAACCAGGGAAAAAATTATAAGCATTTTTACAAAAGTAAAAATTAATTTTAAATTGGAAATTTATCGTCTGTCACAAGTTCAGTTTTAATTAGCGTGAAGAAATGCTTGAGAAGTAAGATCCATCGATCATTCTTTGCTTGAGTGTGAAAAAAAAAAATTTTTTTTTTGCTTTTGCTTTGAGGCTTTTTCCTGTAATGCAGGAGGAGGGGGGATTTCAAAATTTTCCCTTCTGGTTATTTCTTTGTGAGTTATTAATTTTTTTGCACACCTCGCAAAACGGTAATCACAGGTTTTAGTAGTGTTAATGGAAACTTCTACTATTGACTTTAATCTATCCGGGAGTTTTAGATTTGCCGTTAATTTTGTTTAAGAATGCTTGATGCTGATGTGAATTTTGAGGGACTAACATTGTTATCCCAATGGAGACTTTTAAAGCACTTATTCAAAGGATAATTTTTTGAAGCTATTGTTCCAATTCTGATGGGGATTAAAAGAGAGAATATTGAAGTTACTTTGAATGTTATTTCTCATTCTGAAAGCGTTTTGTCCTGTTGATGAAAAAAGTTGTTGTTAGCCAGTTGCTTAATTTGTCACGAGAATTTAAAAAAGTAATGGCGGAATCAAGTATCAACACTTACAATGAAAGATCACCAAAATGACATTTGTATAGTGGGTACACTAGCATTAATACCAAATTAGAAACCCAGGCTATGAGACAGCACCCACGACTAATACTGCTACCTAATTAATTTAACAATGAGCATTAACAAAAGTCAAAGAAAAGAAAAAAAATCTACAGGAAAAACCTACAGACCCACATTTTATAAAATACATTACATAAATTTCAAACGAAAGGTAATTTGGCATGCAATCAAGAAACGTGCTACTCACATTGGGGTGACAACCCATCACATCATCCCGGCATTAAGTCCTAGTAATCCAAAAAAATATCTGATTTATTTATTCGATCACTATTGTAAGTGCCTTTAACCAATTTTAATTTTCAAAATCTTTAAAAAAATACGAAGAACACGAACTAAAAATTAATGTTAATTTCTATGAGTGGCTAGAGCATGGTTGCAACTAAATTGAAATTTTCGAGTGGGCACGGCAAAGTTAAGGGTGTTACAAGTCTGCTATATAATATAAAATATAATAAATGTTGAAAACAAAGGTAAATACAAAATTAGCGACGTCTAAGAGATAAAATTTCATTGAAAGCAAAAGCGAGGGAGTTTTACATAAATGGATGTGATTGGATTTCAAAATGCATAAAATCGGAACAGAAGCGTAAAAAAGAGCCATAATGTGTAAATTTTACATACAATCTTTAAATGTTGGAAAGTATTCAAACTTATCTTTTAATCATTGGAAAAAAAATTGGAACCCAAGAATTGTTAAAATCGAACACACAATATTTTCCCAGATGGCTTAACTTCCCCTTGATTCTTGATTGCTGCATCAAACACCGCACTCGTTCTTTGCACCTGTGCCTTATTGAGGTTACTCTCAAAAATACGAACTTCTTGAAACACAGGAGTATAGTCTGTTAGAAAATTGGGGATTAATTCATCATTCATTTTTAACTATGGCCTCTGGAAGTTGATATTAAACTAAGGACAGAAATACTTTATTATTACTATTATTAGTAGCCAGGGCCGGTTAACAGAAAATAATTTCCGTGACGGGTATAAAAACTTTCATGCAGAGCTTATGAACTATAAAGAAATTTGAGTTAATGTTCAAGTCGTCGGGTTATCTATTATGGAAGCGTTAAAGGAAATTAATGTACATATGAAAGACATTTGAGTTTTGGAACAAATATTTTTTGGAAATTTTAAAATATAAACAAACATTTATATGTCAAATCGAACTTTAGAGGGGGGGGGGGGGGGGAATGGCTTTCCCTTAATGTCTTGCATCCAACAGTACCAGTATTGACTAGGTAGACAGTGCCAGTTTGGAAGAGATGAGGTTGCAGACTAGGGTGGAGTGAAAAAAACTTAATTGAGAAATATGTAAAGGCCTATATGCGGAAAAGATGCCTCTTACCAATCCTATTTATCATACAAAATTTCAGCTAAAATCAAATAATATCTTTAGCTGTCCATTTGACTTTGAATTTTAAGCAATTAGCTTGATTTTTCCCCAAACTAGTGAACATGGAATGATAAAATATAGTTACCTCTCATTTGAAACTTTGTTTGAAATGAAACTCTTGATAAATTAATACTTAATATACAGTTAGTTGAATTACCTAGGTGATTGTGAAATTACTTTCAAACGTGTATTAAGTGCACTAATCGCATATGTTCTACCAGCGCACTTTCTTATTGCGTTTACTGGTATCCACTGCGTTCTTTGTTTTAGTTGGTTGTCTCTCTCTTTTAAAGTAGTTCATTTAGTTTGAATTATTTCAAACCATTAAAATAATTACTTCAAATATAAATAAAGACACTGCTTTTGCATGTAAAACAACTTGAAAGGTAAAAAGAAAAAAATGCAAATATAAGTCAAGGTTTTTTCTTTAGCATCATAAATAAGATCGCCGTTAAATTTTATAGTTGCAACAGAATTCCAGTGAATTAAAGGCAAATAGTTATCTGCATTGAAATTTATTATAGGAATCTGGAACTCTTAAACATAGTTATCAAGTTAGCCATTTTTTTCAGTTTTAAAGCTGTTGATGGCCCATCTCTCTTGCATGTTTCATATTGTTGGACAGTATTGACAACAGAATGTTTTTCTTGGCATGACTTCGTTATTTTATTATACTGTAAATTGTAAAATTATTCACTTCTAATCCGACCCAATAATTTAGATTTAATATTATAAAGTATACTCTAACAACATATTCTGTTGAAACTTTCACGTCCTCTGATGGGCATTTTCTCGAAACCAAAAAGTTCTTATTGTTGTTGTTAACCTTCTACAATTACTGTAGTCTTTCTTAACAAGCAGAAGGAAATATTTTGTTTGGAATTTTATTCAGCATTTCGTAGATATACCATTGATATGCACTAAGTTCATCAGGGGCAACCTCTGCCAAAGATACATCTACTTTTTAAAAGTTTTACTACAGCCATATCGTCAAAGGACTCCAATTTTTTTCCCAATTTCTAAACCATATCCTTTTGGGCAAAGTGGTTATTTCCATTCAAAGATTGGAGTATAAATGGCGTAATTGTAATTCATTTGTATAAAATTAATAAATAAACCGTTGCAAAGTACGTCCAATAGAAAATCTCAATTTTTCCTTATGACTAATGTGGCCAGATTTTTCAAGCTAAAAATTAGGATCAATAAAGAACTCAAGTTGAAAATAATTAGAGACGTACCGAGTACTCGGTAACTACTCGGTACTCGGCCTATTCGGCCAATATGCCGAGTACTCGGTACTCGGCCAAATTTTGATCAGATACTCGGCCAATACCGAGTAGTTGCAAAAAATCGAATACATTACAATTTACAAAAAAGCTCAAGCATATATAATTTTCTGCAACCATTTACAATTCAAATTTAAATTTTGAGAATAATGAAGTTTGAAATACTTCAATGAAATAAATCTTGGTTCGAATGTCTCGAAAGTTAATAAAACTTTTTTGTTGAAAATTGTGCAAATATGGAATTTTTGCTACAAACTAAATTTAGTTATAAGATATATAAAAATACCTTAGCTTTAAAAATAAAAGGAAATAAAACAACGTTAGAAGCACAGTGCAGGATCACTGCAGACACGTGTTTTGGCGTTACGAGGAATTTCTTTTTCAATGCACAAAATGTGAGCTCGTTGATTTAAAGGCATCCAGCAAAAGTCAAATTTTTTGTCGTATGCCTTTAGTCTTTAGTTCACATGTTATGCACTGAAAAGACGATCCTTGTAACACAGAAAAACGTGTCTGCAATGTTCCTGCGCATTGGTTTTTTTGCTTTTAAAAATTATTTATGTTTAGCGAACTAGACCTATAATGAATAAATTTGTATAATTTGTTTTAATTCCAACTTGATAAGTCATACCTTTTATTTATTCATTTTTAATTTAAAAAACATTATTTTTGCAAAATTTTGTAGTTAAATTTCAGCAGGAATTTAGTTTAAAAACTATTATATGGACAAGGAGGTCTATACTTCTATTTCAATAAGTTCAAAATTCATCGGTGTGTGTCGGTGGTCCTTCTTTCAGCATAATTGGTACTGGGAAACTCGGCCGAGTAGTGAAAGGCCGAGTTACTCGGTAACTCGGTACTCGGCCGAGTAGTAAAAGGCCGAGTACTCGGTACTCGGCTACTCGGCCAAAGTGCTACTCGGTACGTCTCTAAAAATAATTTAATAATATTGATGTAAAGAATATTGCATCACACAACAAATTTATTAATCAAAATTATTATTTTCAGTTGTACTTGCTGTTAGAAGCAATTTTAAGAAGCAAATTCTTGTTGCCTTTCAGAAAATCAAGGATTTCCTTGCATGAAAAGAAAAGTTAATTTTAGTTAAAAAAAGACTTTTTAAAGTGGCAACTGCCTTTTTTCAGATGTCCAAATTTTATTCATCAAGGAAAATGTTCTTTCAACAATTGCTGTTGTGCCTGGTAAACTGAAACCAAACTCAACAATCTTTGTCAAACAGTTGACTTCAATTGCCTGAGTGCGAAAATGAGTAAATATCTCCACCCATTGCTTATTTCCAGAGACTCCTTCTGCAGCCCATTTAGTTAATTTTTCCTGGGAGAGGTAAGTTTTCAGGAAAACATAATCATTGTGTAAGGATGTTTCAAGTTCAGAGAGTCAAGAAAACTCTTTTCAGACAAAAATCCATTGAAGCTTGCCATTTACCCATCTCGTAAAATTATGATAATCATACAACGTGTAACAGTTAATCACAATGAATGAAAATAATTTATTTCCCCCCGTTCGCGGCCAACACTTGACGCTTAACAGCTTCTCCTCTTCAATCCAAATCATGATGGAGGTAGTTCAGCGTATTAAACATTAAAGAATAACATTTTACATGGCGTTCTTACATTTACTGACAGCAAAAAATCGAAAAAGCGTTTAAAAAATCTAGATTGTATGTTATATTTCTTGTGTGACGGAATTTAAACCAAAAAAGGGGGGACACTTTAGCGGGACATTCACGTAGTGGGACAGTAAGACAAAAAGCGGGACGTCTGGTCACATTACTTATGACTCCACGTTTAAAGACAGTATTGACAACTGTTTGCACTTAACCTACAGCACGTTACTTAGAAATATCAATAACTTTCATTCAAAAAGTTAATATGCATATTTTGATGTTATGAGAGCTACCAGACATAGGAGTTACAAGGATATCATACTTTGATTTAAGTTATGAGAGTAAAACAACTTGGTCTTCATTTGTCTTTCTAGTCTTATTTTTCATTCCTTAATTTGAATCAAAATATTGCTCCTTCAACCATCAAAGTACAGCATTTTCTTATGAAAAGTGTTATTCCTCATTTTTCTCTTCCAGTCAGTGGGTATTTTTCTTCTTTTCCTTCTGATTTTGAGACGACCGACTTTTTGGAGGAATCTTTTTTGGCAATTATTCAAATACAAATATAGCAACAAGGAACCGGGCCCAGCTTGGCTGGTCCTAGGTCAGTTAGCCCCTAATGAAGATCAATGGCCCTCTTAAAGCTATCTACTCCTTACTCATTAAAGCCACTTCCAGTAAACTTTTGCAAGTACCCAAAATCCTACTAAATCAATAATTTTTCCTAATTTCCAAATTAGCCTGAGATTTGAATAGCTTTAAACAATTACCCCTTGTCCGGCTTTCCATGCAAAAATTTAAAACTCAATAACATCTTTCATATTGATAAATCAGGGTGGCGACAGAAAACTGGAAAAAAAGTTCCATGACTTTTCCCTGATTTCCCAGATTAAGTTTACCAGATTTCCCTGATTTAAGTCAGCAATGATAATGGTTTCCTTTCTTTGCCCTACCTGAAAAGCATTGCATAATAAATAAAATGCAGTGCTTAAAACGGTTTAAGCTGTTAATTAAAAGAATATTTTGAAAAAATGCTCCTTTTTTTTTAGTAAAAATTGTATATTAAATTATCGACAGAGAAATATTGTAGGAAATCTAAAACAAATACTTTACCCCCAGAACCAGTTAACATAAGAATTCTTAGAAATTATTAAAGCCACTCTTAAAGACATATCTAATAAAGATAAAACTAAAAATTTAAATGGAAATAATCTTGAACTGAATTTTCTAGCAGTATAATTGTTGCTGCAAGAATAACAAACAAGTGATAGTTAAAGTATGGAAGTAATGTAGTTTTACTTAAGTAAATACTACCGTGTGCAAGCAAACGGCAGTATCTGCAGAAATTAGTTTTCGAGATATTTGAAGAAATGTGTGGTGGATTCAGTACTAACAATAGGAAAATGTTGGAATTAGAAGTTTTTTCGCACCTCTTTTTCAGCAGAAACCAAATAAGTGAGTATGTACAATAAAGGTAACGTACCATATATGACAAAAATGCAAAAAAAAAAAGAAAGGAAGAAAGAAAAGAAAAATGTGCAATTTCTGCCCTTTACCGGCACACGACAAAATCGACAAATTTATGTGAAACAAATTGAAATCTTTTAACAACCAGTCATATTGAGCTATTCTCTAATTAAGAACTTAGGTTTTAATGAATGAATACAACATTTTAACTATTAAATAATAATAAAAATATTTACTTATGTACACAACTCAGTTTCAAATGATTTCATTAGTTGTCAAAAAAAAATCTTAGATTACTTTAGTAACAAATAACATTGAAATGCAAAAACAAATATTAAGTTCAAAATGTATATGTATATGGTTTTAAAATAAAAAAGTTTTAAAGTCTGAAAAAAAAAAAACCTTCTTGTAATCTAAAGTAACAGCAAATAATAAAATGGCAAAAAAAAATTTGATTTCAAGTCAAAATTCAATTTTAGCAATTAAATTAAAAATGACAAGTGATAACTTTTAAGATTTTTTCTGCATTAATTTAAAAAACAAAGATTCTGTCAATGAGTAAAAGCAAGGGAGCACAGTCGTTAATGACGGCTTCCTCTTTGCCTGTAGGGTTGTTTATTTTAAGTAGCATGGAATGCGTGATGGAAAATTCAAGCTAGATTTCAAAAAAAAAAAAAAAACTTTACAGACACAGAAGCAATCTTAGGAAGCTCATCCTAAGATTGAATACTTTGACCTTGAGGAAAAAAGATACACAAATATGCGACAATATAATCCCACCTCATTAATTTTCCTTTTTTAAAGCAAATAATTGGCGGAAAATTCGTAGGGAATCAAAAGTACTTCATTTTGCTAGGAAATTTTTTTTTCTTCATTTGATCAATTTTCCCTGAATATTTGCTATTTTTTCAAAAGTCCCTGATATTTCCCTGATTTTTCCCTGAGTGATAAAGTTCCCTGACTTTTCCCTGATCTCCCTGATCTGTCGCCACCCTGTAAATTTAAGCAACTGAATCAAGTCCCATCTGACTCTCCTTTGCTTCAGGCTATACATATTAAGGCTTTTAAGTCTGGCACCATTATCTAAAATTAATAGTTCTATCTATAAAAGTTCTCTTACTAGCCTAGAGCCCTTCTTCGAGCCCTTTACAATGAAAAAATACCTTTCTTTGGATAAGGAGACAAAAACTGAACAGCATACTAATTACTAAAGATGAGATTTTACCAAACTCATATATCTTTTAAATCAGCATCGAGAAGAATTGACGCTGAACTATCGGAGTCATCATCCTACATTTGGAGGCTAATATTGGGAGTTTAGTTCTCATTTACGATGCTGAAGAAAAACCTTGATTTATAATTGTGTTTTTCTACTTTCAAATTGCTTACATGTAAAAACATGGTCTTCATTTATATCTGAAGTAATAATTTTAATGGTTTGAAATAATTCCAACTAAATGAATACTTTAAAAGAGAGAGACAACCAACTAGAACAAAGAACGCAGTGGATACTAGTGAATGCAATAAGAAAGTGCGCTGTTAGAGCATGTGTGATTGCACACTTAATGCACGTTTCAAAGCAATTTTGCTATCGCCTAGATAATTCAACTAACTATATATGAAGTATGTATTTATCAAGAGTTTCATTTCAAACACTCTAAGTTTCAAATGAAAGGTAATTATATTTTACCATTCCATTTTCGATAGTTTGGTGAAAAATCAGGCTAATTACTTAAAATTCAAAGTCAAATGGACAGCTAAAGATATTATTTGATACTGCTGAAATTTTGTATGATATATAGGCTTGGTAAGAGGCATCTTTTCCGCATATAGGCTTTGCATATTTCTCAATTTCGTTTTTTTCCCACCCTGTTGCAGACACACAGACAGATGAGCGCAGAAATTAATAACATAAACCTCTTCTATGCTTCGCAGTACAGTAATACAAGAGGATTCTCACTCATAAAATAGAAAGTTAAAAAATGTTAATTGGCATTTTAAGCTTTAATGCAGACTTTGCAAAAATTGAAATTTCGAGCTACTTTCTTTTTTTTTTGCAGTAAACCTCTCAATTATTATCTTTTTTAATACTACAATTTCTCCCTCGCCGTTAATGTTTATTGTTATTCTTTTATTATTTCGACTTTTTAAAATTAGTTAATAGTTTATTTTTGTGAGTGATGCTTTACCCTCCATTTTCCTAACCTTTTAAATCAATAAAGGTTTTAAGGTCTTTTAATAAAAAAATAAAAACATAAATAAAGAACCATTGTTGCCCAATGAATATGTAACTTGAAGAGGAGGATATTGAGAAAAGTGTGGTAGAGGGCAATCTTGTCCCAGAAAAATATTTGAAATTGAGATGCGATGACTTTTAAAAAGAAAAGCAATGTGCAGATTGAATGTGTTTTTAAAACATTAATTCTGTTTATCAGGCTGAAAAAATGTGACTTACCTGTTTCAGGACTGCTACCATATTGAGCTGAAGAAACTGGAGTGGAAAGCTGGGAATGCCCAGCTTTCTCATTACGAATGTAATTCAAGTCTGAAGGATTGCTTAAACTATAAGACTCATATTTTTGATCAAGTCCAGAGGTAGGATCAGAAATATCTGCTTCTTTATTACTTTCAATAGAATGATCAGCCAGTGAAGACGTTTTTTTCGGATGGTTACCTTCATCTGTATATACATTATCATGTAATTGATAGTTGTCAGAATAACCATTATCAGTAAAACGATTTGGTACAACGGGTTCATGATCGAATTGAGAAGACCCAGAATGGTTTGGCATATTATGTGACTGAAATTCTTCCTAAGACAAAACATACAAAAAATAAATAAATAAAAAGGTTTTTTGTGTGCATCATACATGGTTAAAATTTAAAATTCCTTTTAAAAACATCATTTGAATGTTCTTCAAATTATTCTATTTTAAATTGAATCAATACTTAAAAAAAAAAGCTCAATCTCTCAAATAATACTACTATACACTGTTGCTTGAATATATTTAAAGCAAAAATGATCACAGGGTTCGTACTCAATTTCAGAAACAAAATGAAGGAGTTTTGGAGGAGTTTTCAAGGACTAAAATGAGATTTTGAAGGAGTACTTTTGGGCTGTCCTTAAATGTCAAACTTTTTTCCTACATATTTGCCCCCTTCCCTTTTTGACACAAAGTGACACACATCACATTTTCCTTCTCTTGTCACATGTCATATATTTCATAAACATACTGCTACAATAACATGTAATGTCACTTTTTTATCACTCTTTCTCTTCCCCTTGTCACAATTTTATGAACCCGTCTGCCCTTTCCCCCCTTTTACCATGTTCTCTAATTGGGTGCCATCCCACCTTAAGGTGCAGTGCCGTAGGAAGAAGTGAGGGGTGCCATGAAGTGTCCAGGAAATCAATTTATACGCTAGGTGAGTTTACCAAATCTTTACTAATATTATAAAGAGAGAGGGCAGATTTTTGTGTGTTTATATGTTCGAGGTAATCTCTGGAACCACTGCACCTTTTTGAAAAATTCTTTCACTATATGAAAGGTACTTTCTTACTGAGTAACATAGGCTATAATTCAAAAAAATCCTATAAATAGTTCTTTTTTTATTCAAATTTAGGCCCAAATTTCACGTAAATTGCCTATTATTGGCTATTAAAGGGGTGAAAAATTACTTGCACATATTAATATTATATATCGTTAAAAAGGGTAGAATTTTCTGTGTTCTAAACAATTTATTTCAATGCTCTAACTTAATTATGGCGGGAGTAATTTGCGCTTTTAGCTCAAACTTTTTTAGGCTTAGCTGAAATTTAGGCACTACTTTCTTCAATAAATCTATCAATAAAAAGTGAAGGAATTGTCCCACAGTTTTCTTTTTGACAGCATTGGAAAAAGCGAGATTTTTTACTCCAGATCTCTCTTGACCTTTGGTCGAAAATATTAGCTTCTATCTTCAAAGGAAAAAAAGTTACAAGCGTTTTTTAATCAATTTGGAAAAATGGCATTTTGATTCAGATTGTCAACAATTTTATTTTCGCGTTTCCATGGTCATGCTTTTTGAATCCATTGTTTGTTTCCATAATTAGGCCTTTAAAATCCATTTTTCCCATTTTAATTTCTTAAAAGTAGTGTTTTTTTTTTCTTTTATTTAAGTTATTCTTTATGTTATTAATTTATTCTTTTAATTAATTGTTTAATATATGTCACTTGACACGATTTTTGTTCTCAAGGTAGACCGGGCAAAGCCGGGAAACGCAGCTCTTAATATATAGATTTAAAAGCTACTGTTAATGTGATTTTATACCTTTTTGTTTGTTTGGCGAAACATGTATCATTGCCAAAGAAAAAACATCCGCTTCACTCGCAAAAGGGCTGGGTTCCGGTAGCGTGGCTGCTTGGCACGTTAGGCGCTGAGCAGTTTAGTCTAGGATTACTGTTTTAAGGCAACCGTTAGTGTAAATCATTGTTTTGGCGATTTGCTTTGAAAGAAAAGAAACTTTTGATTTGTTTTTATCCGAGTCAAATGTATGACATTTTCTTCTTTTTTCTGACGACGATTTTTGAATGTTCCACGGGATTTTTTTTTTTTTTGTTAGACGGATGGATTATGATAGCATGGTTGCTGGGCAAGTTTGGCGATAAACAATAGAGCTGCGGAATTATTTTTACATTTGAAATATATTATTTGATGTCTTTTTTTTTTGTATATTTGGCAAAATATTTTATATTGCATTAAAAACCGCTTCACTCGCTAAATAGAGTTTTAAAGCAACTGTAAATCTAATTTAATGATTTGACAAAAAGTTTTAAATTCCAAAAAAACTTTTTTTTTTGAAAAGGTGAGTACGCATTTTATGCAAAGAGAAACGATCATTTCACATCAGAGGGGGAGGGGTCAATTTTTTTTACTTAACGGAATTCCATTAAATTTTTAGAACAGGCATTGCTGTGCGGGTACTGCTAGTAGATCAATAAAGCCATTCACATTTTTTTGATATAGCACAGTAAAAACTTGCTAGCTTGTGACGTCATCATCATCATACAGTCTAATTGATGATAAAGCATTATTAATGAGCAGTTTTTCTTCACCAGAAAAAAGTGTAGCAAGCGTTATTACAGAAGAGTGATGTAAAAACCGAACCCTGTGGTACGACAGCCCGTGAGGGCCAAGGTCTACTGTGCCCAACTCAGTGCTCTGGGGTGCAAAGCAGATGTTCGGGTTAGGTAGTCAACCTAACGCGGAACCCCCAGTGTTTTCTCCCAAGTACCCTTGGTACCAAATCAAAAATATCTAATATTTTGATATATATTGGATATTTTGATATATATCTGATATTTTCAATCAACAAAAACTAATGTATTCAAAATAGTAAATGCATCCTCAAATCACTCTTTAATTATTATTATTATAATATGTAGACTTAAAATTAAGGTTTCTTTCATTATTCATATCTAATATTTTATTTTACATTTTTGTGAATTTTAATAGTTAATTTAGCATTTGTCTTCTGTTAGCCACTTTTACACAGTTATATGATTCAGAAATAAACAATATGCAATAGTCAGTAGCACAGTCATAAGACATTTTCTTTTTTTTCCAACCAATGTTTAATATTTAATTAGGTACTTTTAATATGAATTAAAATTGTTACATTACTAATAACTTTATGAAGATAAAATAAAAAAAGAATATTATATTATTTTGTTATATTAATGATGTATTAATATGTCATAAAATTATAGTACATAACTTTTTTGTTAATTTTAATAATAAATGAGCAATATTACTATGATTAAAATAATTTTTATACTGAAAATACCGCAGTTAGAAAAATAGCTATAAAAAGTATCAAAATATCGTATTTTCAAAATAAATATCGGATATATATCATGATATATGTCGGTGAACCCTGCTTGGCACTTATTCAGGGTGGTGACAGAAACTGGAAAAACAAGTTCCCTGACTTCTCCCTGATTTCTCTAATTAAGTTCACCACATTTCCCTGATTTACGTTACCAATGATATTGGTTTCCTTTCTTAGCCCTACCTGAAAAGCATTGCATATTAAATAAAATGCAGTGTTTAAAACGGTTTAAGTTGTTAATTAAAAATATATTTTGAAAAGGTGCTCCTTTTTTTAGTAAAAGTAGTACATTAAATTATCTACAGGGAAATATTATAGGAAATCTAAAACAAATACTTTACTTCCAGCAACCAGTTAACATAAGAATTCTAAGAAACTATTACAAACACTAGAAAAATCTAATAAAGATAAAACTAAAAGGTTTATACAGAAATAATTTTGAACTAAATTTTCAAGCAGTATAATTATTGCTGCAAGAATAACAAAAAAAAAAATTACTTATGTACACAAGCGAACTCAATTTCAAATGATTTCCTTATTTGTCGGGGAAAAAAAATCTTAGATTACTTTTGTAACAAACAACATTGAAATGCAAAAAAAAAATCAATTAATTTCAAAATATGTATGTATATGTAACTTTGCTTTAAAATAAAATAATTTTAAAGTCTGAAAAAAAAAAACGTTGTATAATCTGAGGCGACAGCGAATAATACGATGGCACAAAACGAAGTTGATTGTCATTCAACATTCAATTTTAGCAATTAAATTAACAACGTGAAGAAGCAATTATTTTTAAGCTTTTATCTGTATTAATTTAAAAAACAAAGATCTTCTCTAGAAATTATGATTACAGTACACTAATTACTTCAAGACAATGAGTAAAGGCAAGGGAACTAAGGCATTAATGATGGCTTCCTCTTTGCCTGCAGGGTTGTTTATTTAACGTAGCATAGAACTTCTGAAAGGTAAATTTGAGCTACATAAAATAAACAACTTGACAGATACAGAAGCTAACATAGGAAGTTCATCCTGTGTTTAAGTTAAGATTCAATACTTTGACATTGAGATGCACAAATATGTGGCAGTGCATAATTGCAGCTCATTAATTTTACTTTTTTCTCAACAGATAATTGGCGGAAGACGCATAGGAAAATAGGGTACTTAATTTTGCTAAGCAAAAGAAAGAAAAATCATTTAATCAATTTTCCCTGAATTTTTGTTATTTTTTTGAAATTGCCTGATATTTCCCTGATTAATAAAGTTCCCTGACTTTTCCCTGATCTGTCGCCACCCTGTCAGTATTGCCAAGTTTTGATTTCTATTAAAGCATTAACAATTGATTCTCATTACTGCAGTTATTCTGTCACTGAAAGTTAAAAAATTAAAAGAGGAAAAACCAAGAGGCAGGGAAGATTTACATAAATGTCAATTCTTTCAATTCACAGATTTTGAAGTGCAAGGAGAAATCTCATGAGATAAGAATTTTGATCAAGACATATTGATAAGTATAAGAAGTTGGGGGCAGAAGCACTACACTACACTCCAGGGTCACCTGTACCTACCGCTATGTGTGGTTTAACTGGCTGGATGGGACCCCTGAAGACAGGTCTGTTTTTGATCCAGACCAGGAGCCAAGAAACCCCTAATGCAACCCGCCCCCTCTTCCACCCTCCTTTCCCTAAGGTATTAGTTTGGAATAAGAATTTGGGAAAGGGTAGATTTAAAATGAGCCAGTCAACATTGATCAACATGGAGGATCTTTGAAAGACTGTCATCCAACCCGGAAGTAAGTCAGGCCACCATAACCCAAAAAAGACAGGAATTTGCTGAAATGCAAAAAATTTTCAGAAAAAGGAAAGTAAATAACTAAATTAAACAATTTTAAGGCAGTGAGTTATGGCATTGAGAGAAGATCAGCAGCATTAAATTTTGTTCCATCCAACCTCCAATTTTGGTCACGATTTTTTAAGTTTTAGATCATTCAGAAAAAGTGAGAAAGCCTTAAAAAAAAAAAGGGCTTTTTAAAACCTTCTGTAAAACATAGCATCAAAACCTTTTCTTTTCATCATGACTCCGTGTTTTGATTTACGACTTTTAGTATGCTAAGACGAATTAGTGAGAATATTACATTTGAAGTTGAAATATGAGTAAGAACAAGAACAAACAAGTAAGCACAATTAATAAATTACTTACAGATTGAGAATCCATCTGTGATCCATCGTCATGCTGCGAATCTTCTGAAGAGCTAGACAATGAAAAATAATCTTTCTCATTACTATAAGCAAAACATATGGGGATGTTGAACAAGTTCTCGCTGTTTTACGTGAAAATTAATGCTTTATTTTAAAAAATCTGTCAAAAAACATGTTACTAAAGTATTATCCAAAGGGAGACACTACTTTTTTCTACCTTTTTGGTAGCATTTGAATCCCATGTTGAGAAAAATGACACGTAACCTTTTCCACTTAAGTATTTCCAAGGAGGTTTATACCGGTATTGCAACATGTGGCCGAGCAATATCATACTACAAAAGACCTTGTTGTACCTCTGTTCGTACAGTGGGCGTTTTTTCTTCAACCTTTGGCTTAATTGCTCCAATTGTATAATGTAGCGATCTTCGATTTTTTTCGCACATTATAGCCTACCTTATCTTCAAGATCAAAATCATTAGTTTTAAAACATCTGAGCCAATCAATACAGGTTATTTCAGACAGAACATGATTGCTGTTAAGTCTCCAGATGAAAAAATGAAATAATGTAGTAAAATTCGACATGCTCATTTTTTTTTGGCAAGAAATTTGATACATTTCAGCTATGAAAAATAAAATTGTTTGCACCTTTACGAAATACAATACACCAAATTTCACACTTGCTTATAGTATTTGTATATAAATGCTTCGCAACTGTAAACTACCCAGTCCCTAACACTATCTGTTGGAAAACAGTATACTGCCAGGAACAACTACCCAATAGTTTCATGTTGACATTTTAAAGTGATTAAATGATAAGCATTAAACAAGTTAAATGAGTCGACACCTAATTTTTAATTCAAATATAAGCAAAAACAGACATAATGTCAATATGCAGGTTTTCAGTTTGAATAAAATTTCTTTATCCGTTGTTGTAGAATTCTTTTTTAGTATTCTTGATTGAACCTTTGTACCTTTGTTTTGTCGTTCTTTGGTAAGGAGGGCTGACGCTCCAAGGCCAATAATGATGGTGACCCTCCATGAAAATGGTTGTTAAGATAATTAAAAGCACTAATAAAAAATCATGTAGCATAAAATATAGATTTTAAGGTAACATAGTTAAATAGATATTTTTAATATATATATATATATATATATATATATATATATATATATATATATATATATATATATATCTGTGTGTGTGTGTGTATGTATGAACTACAGGATTACTACTGTTGCTTGCTATTGCTCAGCAATCACACGACAAACTGCACCATTATTGTCAATCAGGTGCATAACCAATAAAACTCACAATAATGATGTATCCTGGCCACTAAATTTTACTAGCCAATCTCGCCAGAATAAATAAAAATTGCCTGAAATTTCGCTATAGTGCAAAAATCTCATGTGTTAAAATATTATCTACAATTGGAACAGTTCGTACTTCAACATCAGATTATTTTGTTGAATAAATGCAAAAATAATTTTAAGCAAACTAGTATAACAGCGCTACTCCGGCATGACTTAAATTTACTTAAATATGATCTGATTCAGCCAGAACTTGAAGTTTTAAGCATTGATTATGAAATTCAGCATGACTTTTCAGCATCATAAAGTTGGAACAACTTCATTGCCTCCCCCCCCCCCCCCTGCTGCTACCCAATCATCATTTTACTGTATCGCCCTTTAGCATCCAACATGCCGCAAAATTCGGGGTTCAGCTTTTCAATAGCCTTTGCTTGGTCCTTTCCGGCCTGCCGGAAGAAACAAGGTTAGAGAAATGTATTCAATTTAGAGAAATAAATTAAATTTAATGTTATATGTATATATATATATTTATATATATTTATATATATATATGTTTAACTTAAAAATAATACAAGTTCTATAAACCATCTCATTAATTCTTGAAAGTGGTTTAATTCTGTTAAAAGTATTAATTAGCAATAATATTTTTATTTTTCTGATAAGAAAAATTTGACCGACTACAAATAATTTTGTAAAAACATTTGACAAGAGAAGAAGCAAATATTTGCAGTCCTAAAAATAAAATGTTTTATAAGTGCACAGCAAATTTAATACAGCTTTTCAATGAATAAAAAACAAACTTAACTCTCTACAAGGGATTTAAAAATTAGTTCCTTAAAAAGTTATAAATGAATCACAGTTGTAGTGGTTGCTTCTGATCAATCAATTTATTGGCATATAACTAAATTTAAAACAAATAAACTACACTAATAACCAAAACACACATCAATTTTATCTCACTTCTCATTTAAATATTTTTGCTCACTAAACAAATTTTTTAAGTTTAAAAAAAGTCTTGTGAAAGTTATTCTTCTAATTCACTTTTTTTGCTTTTTATATGAGTGGTATGAATCATTTTCATTACATCTATTATCAGCCAGGGCTTGAAAATTATATTGACCGACATGCCGGGGCATGTTGAAATTTTGATTGGGCATGAATCTTTTACCCTTACATGCCCAGCTGGGAATCTAATTACTATGCATTTTTAATTAAGTATTGGTAATTTTAATGACTTATGAACTATTTTTTAAAACTTTTTATTATTTTTTTATATTGAAATAATTCTTGATTCAGATAAAAAACTGTTAAATTAATTTTTTGTCTGATTAATGCCTGATACGACAAATTCAAGTATTTTTATTACTATACAATAAAAATAAACAGGGTATGTAAAATTTTATTTGGGCATGTATTTTTTAGACTAACATGCCTGGGAGGGCATGTAAAACTTTTAAGATTTTTCTAGTCCTGTTATCAGCATCAAGAGTTTTACTCTTGGTATGTTCCTTTAATATTAATGGACTATGTAAATTAGCGCTACTTTTTCACTAGAGAGATTACGCCTAAAAAACTGCACACAAAAGATTTTGCTACTAAATCCTTCAGAACTTTTTCCCAGGCAAGCTTTGTGGATTGTGCCGCTGTACAAAATAATGCTGTCAAAGGAATGCCAGATTTAGTAAACTCATTCTCTGTTTACTAACCATCTGGTTCTCTAATCCATTTTTTCCTATAATGGTTTGCTTTGTGATTGGATATGAGCTGGGGAGTTTTCCTTCTTTCTTTTTGATGGAAATAAAATCTCAAATTATCCGGTATGCTGGAAGGGTTGAATTTTCAATTCTGATCCACCTCACTTTTTACCTGTATGCCGCTTGATGCGGGACAATACAGTATAATATATTAAGATACTACATATAATGCATAACTCTAATTTAATACATTACATTAATACCTATGAAGAATTAAATAAATCAGTGGAAATAAAAAAAACTTTAAAATGGCATTTAATGGGAAATAAAAAGAACTATAAAATGATGTTAGAAAGAAGAAATTTTAAACAAAGTTTTTAAATATCTTCGTTCTATCTTAGGCAGCTGCAAACTCAGAAATTACATCTTAAGAATCAATATTTTGTACTGATCATGTTTGACTGCTAAAATGGGAAGATTATTTTTTCTTTTTAAATCTTTGGTCATTCAGTGTGATTTCAAGCAGTTTTTCATTAACTTAAATTTGCTGAAACTTCTCTCACATAATGCTTGATGCAGCTGATACACAAATTGACAAAAACAACTTTACAGCAATCATAACTCTAATAACGAAACACTAAAAGAAGCTAGACAAACCTGTCACTGTCATCATCTTCGCTTGAGTCTGAAATTTCTCCATCAATCAGATCATCCAATTCATTTTTTACATTTTCTCTTATCTGAAACATCACATTAAATAGTGTATTTTAGAGGCAAATATAAAACATGTCTTTAAAAAAAACCTTATGAAAATACACATTAAAGCAGAACTGAGGGGAGGTATTACACATGTAAATGGACCATCAAGCCATGAATTAAGCAAGTAGTTCAAAAAAGTTCCGGTCAGCATGAAATATGGCATTTAAAAAATAAAAAAAAAACTACAGCTGTTTCAATGATTGGAAGCAGTCATAGGAATTGAACAATGACCCCATAACCAGGCTTGCCAGACTTCTTGGTTTGACCAGGATAGTCCCGGTTTTCAGCCAAATTCCCAGTGTTCCGGCCGGTTTACTTTAGTTCACGTCCCGGAAAAAGATAAATCTGATTACAAATGACCAAAAAGGTCTAAAAATAATAACCTGTGAAAGGTTATTTAGGATAATTACTTTATCATTTGTAACATTGACTTATGAAATTAATACCCCATTAGCGTGTAAGGATTTTTACAACAATATTAAAAACCAAAAAAGACTTTTCTAAAATAGTGCTAAAAATGAAAAGTATATCTAAATAAATTTCTTCTTCATTCAAAGTGTTTTTGAAACTAAAATAAATCGTAAATATTTACATCTAAGAAGAGAAAGGTTCAAATTTTATATGCTTATGTAAGTCATTTTTTATTATATTCAAGGTTCATAATTAGTAACATTCATAGTATTGAGAATAAATTGCCCTGTAAAAAACTAAAAATCAGGTACAGGTGTTTACCCTTTTAAACACTAGCCATAGCGGGGGGGGGGGGGGGCTTTCTGGTGTTTGGGTTGAACATTTAAGAAAACAAACTATCCAAGACTAGGCTTGCCAGATTTCTTAAATATTCAACCAGGACCCCCCCCCCCCCCATTTTTGCGAGTTTTCAAAAGCGAACACATTCCTGGCTGGTTTTTAACGTGTTTCAGAGGGTAGTTCGTTCTCAATGCTATGAATGATTACTAATTATGAGCTTAAACAAGGGATAGTAATAAATGACACAAGCAGATAAACTTAAACACTTTATTTCGTTCAGTTAAATTTTTATTAGTTACTTTAGTAGGAAGAAATACTTTGAACAGGGAGTAAAAACTTTAATTTCAGTGAAAAAATGAAACATAAGTTAAGGTGAGGTAATGATCTTACTTGTAGATAGATTAGTCATAAAAATTTTCTTAGAATTTAGTTAATTTCTGAATGAAATAATCATTATATTGATTCCTGAAAAGTTAAATGCACGAAATTACTACATCAAAATTGCACTTGTGACGACGTTAGTTGTCGATCAAAGTATTTTAAGTTACTGTCATAGAGGAAGATTATGTAGTCTTGAACTAAAAAAGGATTTTTGAAGGAGTGAAAACCAAAATGAAGGAGTTTGAAGGGCCCTTCAAAAAAAATTCCGAAATGAAGAAGTATTGGAGGAGTTTTGAAGGAGCGTATGAACCCTGAAAATGTAATGAGCTGAGTGTCAATTGTAGCTAAAAAACAAGCAATAAAGACTTTTTTTTTCAATTTAAAACCAATCCTTAAAAGAAAAAATTCAAATTTTAGGAAAAGTAACATACAAATAATGAAAAAAAAAATCTCAAACTTCAGTAATTAGCAACATTTCCAGACTGTTTAAAAAATTTTATAACAAAAATTCCTTAGTTTTGGCGTATTCCAACGCCATCATAAATGGTCTTAATTAGCTTTTTATACCAATATTATTTTCTAAAATCTTCATAAATTTAAGATCAATGCAAGTGAAAATTAAACAGGGTTCATACTCTACTTTGAAAATTAAAAGTAAGGAGGTTTTAAAGAGTTTTGCAGAAGTTCATTTTACTTTTTAAGGACTAGTTTCTTGTTTGAAGATGCATTTTTTAGAACGTATTTCAGAAAAAATATGTACAGCTCTAATATTATTTATTTTTGCTTTCATACAATATATTAAATGCACAAACATACTAAATACGCAGGGGGGGGGAGGGTTACCATTGGAATATGTTTTATTTTGAAACTTATAGAGACGTGCCGAGTAGCACTTTGGCCGATTGGCCGAGTACCGAATTCCAATTATGTTTTGAAAAGAACCACCGACACTGATGAATTTTCAACTCATTGGAATAGTAGTATAGACCTATATATCCAAACAATAGTTTTTAAAACAAAATTAAAGCTGAAATTTAACTATGCATTATTTAAAAGATTTTGCTTGTGTCAATAATTTTACAAAAGAGTTATTTTTAAAATAAAAAATGAACAAATAAATAAAAGGTAGGATTAATCAAGTTAGAATTAAAACAAATTATATCAATCTGTACTACTAGTTCGCCAAACGTAAATAACTTTTAAAAGCAAATAAAATAACATTAAAAGCACAAATGTGCAGGAGCACTGCAGACACGTATTTCTGCATTACAAGGATTTTCAGTGCATAAAATGTGAGCTAATGACTAAAAAAATCAGACTTTTGTCTGATGTCTTTAAATTCAAGGGCTCACATTTTGTGCATTGAAAAAAGCCCCCTTGTAATGCCAAAACACGTGTCTGCAATGTTCCTGCACATTTGTGCTTTCAAAGTTTTATTTTTTAAGAAAACGTATTTTTATACTTCTTATAAATAATTTTGTTTGTGGCAAATATCCGTTTAATAATATAAAAATTTCATATTTTCTGTACTTAACTTTGTTGCTCCATTTTTAATAAATAAGTTTCATTAACTTTACTCCATTAAAGCATAACAAATTTCCTTGTTCTCAAAATTTAAATTTGACTTCTAAGTTTGAATTGCAAATGATTGCAGTATATTATATACTTGCACTTTTTTATTAATTGTAAAATCTGCCTTGAGCATTTCAATTTTTTACAACTACTCGGTATTGGCCAAGTACCGAGTACTCAGCAAATTGGCCGAGTACCGAGTAGTTACCGAGTACTCGGTATGTCTTTAGAAAATTAATAAAAAAAGGGTGATATTGATTAAAAATTAGTATTTTCTCAAAAACAAAACAGGAACTAACAATTTTCTAACCAAAAAAAAAAAAAAAAAAAAGAAGAAAATAAAATAATTGTTAAAATAAGAACTAGAATAAGCCGACTGAAAGTATAGCAAACAATTTTTGGTGAAGCTTGTGTTTGATTTTGGCATAGAAGCATAAGGTTACTCATCCGAGATTGAAATACAGAAAATTCAATTTAAATATTATGGATCATTTTGAAAAAATTGCAAATTATTTTAATCTTCAAAATAGATAAAATCTTGTAGACTATTTCAAAACTTTTGTGTGACTCTGTGCCGATAAACATAGAAAACTGACAGATTTTAAGAGTTTTTCTTCTAAAAAGTGTGAAAATTATAATTCTAGGAAATATTGGTACCACTGTTCAGCTATTAAGTTGCTCTTTCATCTATTGTATAAAATATGTTATGTTTATTCATATTATGTAAGTAATTAATATCTACAATTTTTTAAAATTAAAAAAATAATAATAATAAAAATAAATATGAGAATTTTTTTTCACATAAAAAAAGATACAAACCCTGCCAACTACAGATGTTATGCATGTGTTAAAACATTTAAAGAAGCTGAAACAAAAAATAATTTCAGCCAGTGATTTCGTATTTAACTTTCTGACAGTCGACACTTTTAAAAGAGCATGAATTTTGTTAAAAACTTTTTAATTTAATAATTTTAATAAAAATACAAATGAACTTAATTTCTTTGCCTCTTCACAAGGCATAGTAAGCATCATAAATGCAAAAAAAACTTATATCCGTGGAGGATGCAATGAGATTGCGATTATCAAAGTAAACACATTAAGTATAAATAACCGCACATAAAAGAATTTATTAAAGTAAATTATTTTAGAATTTCATTTTAGAACTCTACAATAAATGTATTATTAATAACAATCGACATAATTGAAGCAAAAATCAAAGGACACAGAATTTGGCTTGAAAATTTAACTTTGTGATTTTTATAGGAATAAAAAGAAATTTCATTTATTTGCCCTCCAAAAAAGCATAATCAGCACCAAAAATCATAAAAATTCGATTCTCATATGGGATGCAAAGAGATTGCATTAATCAAAATCAAAGAGCATCAAAAGTCTAAAAACAGCAAATAAAAGAATTTATTAAAGCAAAAAAAAAAAAAAAAAATAGAATGGTACTTTAACAAGTCTACAGGTGTTATATTGTTAATAATTATCGGCACAATCGTCAGAAATTTGGAAAAAAAATTGGATGAGGCAGCAGAATTCCAGTAAAATTCGGTGTAACGTAATCACTCGTATCGGATTGGCGATAGAAGAAAATCTTAAAGATAATGTAGAATCAAGAAATAAGGAGTTTGTAAGGAGATAATAGCAAAATTCTGGAGTTTTGAGAGCTGTTATTCTTAGAGAGCATATTTCTTATTTTCTTTTCTTAAAAAGCAAGAGTTTATAAGGAGTTTGCAAGGAGCATACAAACCCTGTTAAATATAATTTTTAATAGCATTATTGGCTTGAATTGACTTGGATGCAAATGAATGGAAATTTTTGTATGGTGATGGCAAAATGACGAGTATACCAGTCTTCAACAACAAAATAAAATTTAAGGAGGATTAAAAATGATACACACACAAAAAAAATAATTACTGTCCAAGCGGTAGAATCATGTTGTAAACAAAAATGATCGAGTTTTTATAGAAGCAGATACAATGGGATTTCGAAATTTAAAAAATTGGAGCTGGCTGGTAAAAGCATTAAAAAACCTGATAAAATGGGTTCATTTTAAGCCAAATTAGAAAAACTTGGGAAGCATGTATGTGCTTGAACTCAAAACCCATGACCAAATTGTCAGTTTCTATGATTTTTGAGCACTTTTTGTTGAAATTCATGATTTTTTATGACTAATTTTGATCTTGGTTAAAATCCACGACTTTCCAGGGGCACAGATACTGTATCTAATGTTAAACTATTCAGCGATTCTCCAGTCCCTAATTTTCTTAAATATGAACTCAGTGACGGATCCAGGGGAGAGCAAACTGTACCCCTCATCCTGGGCGGCAAATTTACCCTAGTGCTGAATTTATTATTACTAGCTGTGTCAAAACGGCTTTGCACTATCTTCCTTGAAAATAAAAGTCATGTAAAGTGACGAATGTTCAATGATCAGGCTTGAACAAGAAAAATCTAAAATTTCTTGAGATTGGAAAAATAACCAAAAAAAAAGAAATTTCTTTAAACCCATCGATTGCAGAAAAAGTCTCCAAACAAAAGCCAGAATCTTATTTGTTCATATTTGAGAAAAAAAATGGCAACAGAGCTTTCTTCTCAATGCCCAAGAACCTTCCAGCCCAATTTGGTTGAGATCCCACGTAAACTGAGGCAGGGTTGTTTGGTTTAAACCACGTTGGTTTATACCACGGTTTAAACCAATTGGTTTTTTTTAAAAAAACATGCGTTTTTTTAAAAAAATGTTTTTTTTTTATTTTTAAAAAGCCAAAAAAAAAAAAAATCCATTTTACAGGTTTACATTGATTTCCCCACACATATTGAATAAGAAACAAATTAGGATTGGAAAAAGCTTCAAAGCTAGTCTTTTTGTTCAAGGCTTTCAACTAAATGAATTTTTTCTAAAGACTGTTGGAGAATACAACAGTTCTTTTGGTTTAAAGCAAAATATTTTTTTTAATCTGTTACAAACAAAAACTGTAAAATTACACTTATAAATAAATATACAGGGTGTCCGAAAAGTCCTTGACACATTTACCCTAAAATATCATTGTTATGTGTCGAGGACTTTTCGGACACCCTGTATATGTAATGTATTCAACTCATTTCAGAAATATGTGTATAAATCTTTTTACAATTACATAAAATCAACTTTACACCACAATAACATGTGCATAAATACATAGTAACTTTTACGTTATAAATTAATATTATTTTTATGTTATTTAGTACTTTGAACAAAAAGCAAGTTTTGAAGCTTTTCCAGAGCCTAATCAATTTTTGAGTTATGAATGATATCTAAATGACGAAAATATATGCACTGCACTTTTCTGAAGCTGGTTTTAGTAATGTTGAAGACTTTTAAAGACAGTTGCATTGCATTTTTCAAATTCTTTTTCCTGGCTTTTCCACCACTCAGTCACTGTTGCAGAAGATATAACGTTTTTGGAAAAAAAAAATTATTGAAATAGAATTTGCTACACATTTATTTGTTCTAAAGAGTTTGCTTTTAATATTTTTTAAACTTCAATGCTGGATGCAACATGTATGCCAGTAAATAAGCTGTAATTTAAGCCATGTTACACCAATTTTTGTATTTTTGATTTGGTTCTTTGTTTTAGCGATAGTCGATATCTTTTCCAAGTCTTTCCAAAATAAGAACGGAGTCGAATATAGAGCAGCACTTTTGTTTAAAACTTTGTCAGTACAACAGCAATCGATTTTTTGACTGTTCAATCATGTACTGTTGTACATTTTGCTTTACTTCAATATTTGCGACATTGTGTATATAAAAATCAGCGTTATGTAAGATCAGAAAGAAAAAATATGAAAATTGTTCTTTTGAAAAGATTATGCTTAAAAATATAACTTTTACCTTTATTCGATAATTATTCATATTATGTTGGTTTTATAAAGTTTTTTTCTTGGATCTTCATTATATTTTATCTTAACCCGCATCACAACCACTTCTTGAAGTATTTCGTATCATAAAGGGTCTATATATACATGCATACTAATATGTTAATCAAGTCAAACATTTCAATCAATATTTCCCTGCAGAAAGCTATTTTAATTATTTAATTTAGTAACAAGATTTTGTTCTTATCTCTTTAATTAATCAAGAAATTAGGTATAATGTGACTATTGAATAACTGTTAATTACATGGAACCTTAATTACCTTCCAAACATTGTTTTTCTCGTAAATAGTATTCAAACCAAAAAAACCTGGTTTAAACCAAAAAAAAAAAACGGTTTTTTCACCAACCCTGAACTGAGGATTTGTATAGGGAACATACACACATACATACAGACACACATATTCTCTATTTTTTTTTTCTTTTTTTTGGTATAGATTATAAAATTTGGAGGAAGTTGGGTAAGGGTGACGGTTTCAAGTTTTTGTTCCTGCTCCAAAAAATCGAAGATGGGGCACTGCAATCAGTTAAGAGAGGACAATCGTAAATTGCAGTGAATCTTCAAGGAAATTAAATTAAAAAAAAAACGCACTTTACACTAACATTAGAGCATTAAAATTAATTTAAGTCGAATGTACTTTTCTTCCTTTTGCTTTTGATTATTTTTTTACAAGGGGAGGGGTTTAACTCCTAAAACCCTTGGGATTCTGAAGCTGAAGCAGTTTTCAATGGTTTCTTAGATCAGTTAACCACCAAAGCTTTTGAACTCAGATATTGTAAAAAATTTAATCGAAAAGCTTACTTCTTCCTGCATACGCTGTTCGTATTCATTTGGCTGTGGATGTCCAATAAGCAAGTCCAGTTGAAAGTTATCAAAGTTGATACTAGGATTTACAGAACTCAATTCATCATCCATATTGATTTAAAAACCTACTGAATAGAGATTATTTAAGAACATAGAGCAAAAAACAAAAATATATAAATGCAAAGATGAGCCCAAAGGGACGATGACTTCTTTTAGGGATGCACTGAATATTCGATTGGCCATTCGGTACACTGCATATTTGGCAGACGAATTGAATATTTTGTCAGGCCAAATACTAAGCAAATTTAAAAGTTTGATAAATTGGTAATGAAATATATTTCTTTCTTACATTAAATAAAAGTTCCTGAATTAAAATTCCTGTGCTCATCAACCAGTAGCCCAATATGACTATTTTGAACTTTCCCCGAATTAGCATATGCAAAAAACCTCTTGGGATTCCTGTTTATGTTATCTGCCAGTCTTTGCTCCAACTCTCTTTTCTGAATCCGTACCAAATACTTAAATTTACGCCTTGCCTCACAATATTAGAGCCTATCTGCACTATGACCTGTTTCTCTAAACCTATGAAAAGCAGCTTGCTTGTAATTTAGAGCGTCTTTAGTTTCCCTGGAGAACCACATTGGCCAAATTTTAGTGTTGACATCATTTCTCCTAAAAGGAACATGATCCCCAACCGTATTCGCTAGATTTTCCTTAAACTCCGCCCACTGAAGATTCACATCGCTATTGTCCAATCCAGAAGAAAAAACTGCTTTCAAACTCTGCCTAAGTGCCACAAAGTCAGTATTTCTGAAATTGGGCACAAACCTAAAATTCTCTACTTTGTGCATATCAAATTTAATCCCAAACCTAATACTGTTGTGGTCACTTTCTCCAATGTGTTCCCCTACACATAACCCCCGAACAGAGCCTTCCATGTCGCAGAAAACTAGATCCAAAATCGCGTCCTGTCAAGTACCCTGAGTTACAATTTGATCTAAGAAACAGTCACCAATTACTTTCAAAAACTCCTCTTCTTTGATATTACTATGGTAAAAATTATTCCAATCAATTTCTGGAAAATTAAAATCTCCCATTATGATGACTGACCCCTTGCTAGAAATGTCACTAATAATACTAAACATCTGTTCGTCTTGACCCTGGATTAAGTTGGGTGGGTTCCATACACTGTTCCAAAAAAGTTCTAGTCTGCTGAAACATTATAATAATCCAATATAAAAATGATAAGTTTGTTCCCTAAAAAACACTTACAATGGATTACAGTCTTTTCCTCCACTAAATAAACCTAATACAAGAAGAAAGAAACACGAGGTTCTTGTTCTAGGAGTTACAAGCTTTCCCATGATATATAACTTTTAGGGATTTGTTCTGTATAACGCTGTATACTATAAACGCATTGTTCTGAAAAATAAAACTGTTGCTAAGCCTGGTAAATGAGTTGTTAGATTTTTTTCCCCCAAGTCAAAATGTTGCCAGACAAGTACACATTTCCATCATAATTTTTTATTTTCCAAAAATGTCGTCCAGTAGAATAAAATCAAGAAAAATGCAACTATACCCATGTTACCCTGGCTACCCATTATATCCCGGGTCCTGCTATTTTCAAAAACTTAAAAGGTGATTTTTTATGTTTTTTAGGGAAAACACTTGGATGTTAGATTTTCTGTACTTTAATTTCTGAAATTTTACATTATATATGAACTACTAAATATTATTATAAAAACAAACAATTTAAATTAATCAATATAACCAAAGCTTAATAATGGTAAAGGACGGAACAGAAGTGTTAGGCATTTTGCATTTTCAGGTGGCTTATGTTTTGGTTCAGAAAATTCAGCTTCTGAAAATAGATGCTCATCGTAAATATAGTAAACAAACATTAACCAAATTAGCCACTTATTTTCGCTTTTGGAATGATGTATTTCAAATTGTAATTCATTAAATTTAACGAACATCCTTTATTCACAACATAAATAGTACTAAAAGGTTACGCAGCTAAATACGTCATTACAATAGCATATTGACAATTCTCAAACTCGACATTGTTAGGAACATGAATAAAAATCTTTAAGAACTTGAATCAAGCTAATACTTACAATAAACTTGAAATGAAAAAACACTTTCAAAAATTTTAACTACATCAAGGACTTTGCAAAATAGTATCACTTAAAAGTTTTAATCTAAAAGTAATAAACATCAAAAGTATTTACAATTTTGCACATCGCGCGAAGGAAACCAGATGTTACAGGTAAGTTTTGCAAAATGAAATATTAACTGTGAAGTACGGGTATGTTCGAATACAGTAGCTGGTTATGCCGATTGGCTGGTTGGATGACATCCGATAAGGCTTACGTTCGACGAGCTCAACCGGAAGCGCCCGGTTAGTTAATCACGTGACAGCTAATGATCACGTGCTCCAATCCACCAATCAACAGCTTAAAATGGTAACCGGTGAGGTAACTGATAGATGATAGAATGCTGCGGTTTGTACCGGTTACTTACCGGTAGACTGGTAGACTGGTGAGTTTCGTCGAACACAACCAATGTCACCGGTTTGGGCGGTAGCGCAGTTTTTTGTTTCCGAACAGACCGTCTGACGTCAGCTGTTTGCCGTTGCCGAAGTTCTTCTGGTAGCGAGACCGCTTCCTGTTTCCGAACTTACCACTCGCAGCAGCCTCATCCCTGCCTGATGCCTGGGCTTCTGCTCTCACCCTGGATGTCAACAAACGATCTGTTACGTTCAGAGCCCTCGTAATAAAACCACTGCAGATGAAAATGTAACTGCAAAATAGGCAAGAAATAATTTACTGATCCAAAATCTCCAGACACTCACTTCCAAATAGTTAAACACGCTATTGTATTTGTTTCCATTTTGCATTATTTTACGAATGCCGAAAATGTCTTCGAATGTACCTGAAATACGAGTCTATTCTCCCTCCGAAAGAAGTAACTCGAAAGAAAAGTTAAATATATTTAGTTGGCAAACACCGAAATTTGAATTAACATCATCTACTCATTCAAATAAAAATGAGCATCAACAGCTTCGCTTTTTTGGTGCAAGTAATAGAAACGTCAACGTTTATTTCAGGAGTGATAAAATTAATTCTGAAGCCTACGATACTCTACATCCTTTGGGACTTGTAAAATGGGAGAATACGTTTAATATGCGGTCTTATAATCTGAGTAACTTTCCTACGAGTACAACTAGCTATAGAACTGCTTATAGATCACAAGCTGTTGCTATGCAAAGAGCAAGACTTGGATTTATTTCTGGTACAGCAAAATCACTTGATATCTTGCGACAAAATATGCAGAAGTTTATAAACAAGGAAATCGATGAAATAATTCAAAAATATATTGAAAAGTTTTTCAAACCAGGTGTCGAAAATATTAAAATAAATAATGGAGAAAATTCAGTATCTGATCAGCACATACAGTCTGTATGTCGTCAAATTTTGGAAGAAGCTAAAAAAATGTACCAGTGTTCATCTAATCGCGGAAATAGTCCTGCTGAGTTTATTGAACTTGAAAATAGCTCTTCCAGCGATCAAAAGTCCAGCAGTAATGTCACAAAAACTTTAATAAAAAAACGAAAAGATTCTGACAGTGATTCAGAAGCAAGTTTTGTTCCTGTAAAACCAAAGAAGAAAAAAGGTAGACCACCAAATGTAACATCTGGACGCTCTACTCCCATGAAATTAAAAATTGAACAAGTAAGACGGGAGGGTCCTAAGTGGGATCCATCACGTTTGACTCCAGAAACACAGTTCATTATGGGAGCAAAAGCAAATAAGGCCTTAGGTTTGGGTGCAACAAGAGGCCGCCTTTATAGTAAGCATCCTGAAATATTCAAGTATTCTGGTGATCAAGAAGATAAACAGTGGTTATACGATCACAATCTTATGCCAGCAACTGGAGGTAAAGCGTACATGCTGCTAATTGAAGATATTAAAGAACTAGCAGAGTCTGAAGAATACAGGAATAACCCAGCACTTATGACTGATGAAATTATTGGGTTTACTGTTCCTGAAACAATGATTCATAAAATGAAGCAAACAATGTTACACATGAGAACTGACATGCCAACAAAAAGACGTGGTCGGCCAGCTGCGTCACACAATGATAACACGGTAGATATAAAATTAGACGATTTTACCTCTGATGAAAAACACGGGTCTGGTACTGTATCTCCAACCGATGAGCTTGATCTGTTGAACTCGGATATGCGTTCTACTGACCCTTCACCATTTAGTCTAGGTACCGGTTTTGAAGATGTCAGCCCAGCTCAACCAGAGATTTCTCCAGCACCATCCGATTTGAGTGCTTCATTTGAACCACCATTATCTGCACCTTTTGACATAGGTTCTACACCATGACATGATTTGACCTATTTTCTTTAAATATACATTATTATGCTTTTCACGCGCAGTCTGAGATAGAATTAAAACTGTCCATGAACAGTTTTAATTCTTAAAAGTTTTCTGCAAAAAAATGTGCAGTACCCCTCCAGAATCTTATATAACTCATTATAGGGAAATAATGGAGGGGGAAAAAAGTTATCTAATTACTTCAACAATGATACTTCAATTATTGTTGAAGCAATGCTTATATAGTCACTTCTTTAGATTTTAACTTCAGTGGTTTTGGAAAAATGATCAAATTGTTTCAACAATGATACTTAAATTTTAAAGCCATGCTTGGATGCCAAAAAACTTCTTTAGATTTCAGTGGTTATTACAATCAATCACTGATTACTTTTCTTTAGACAGTTGAGCTGAAAGGAGTTCTCTCAAAACTTTTATATCAAGTTATTTATTTTCTCTTTCATTTTAATTGACACTAAGCTAATTGTAAAACAAACAGCTTCCTTCTCACTCAGTGGCAGATTGGTTGAAAAAATCGGCCCTGGCATTAGGAGATGTAGCTGTCCCATAGCTGTTATAGGTATTAAACTTTACCTAACGATTGGGATATCACTTAAATATGAGGAAATTATTCTTAACAACGAAAAATGTTTTATTTAAACAAAATTTAACAGATAGGAACATTTCTGCTCTTTAACGGTGAACAAATTGATACAGTATTAGCTAAACCTTATGTTGGGGGAAAATTGTGATTGTAATTGTCCATTTTTAAGTATTTTTATAATGCCCGGAACTTGATTGAATATTTCCGTAATGATAACACTGCTTGGCTAGTATGTCCTTTTCTGCGGTCATAACAAGTAATTTAATTGCCCTGTTTTATGAAACTCATCTAGTGATGTTCATGGGTGAAAGACTAGGGCCGTCTTAGAACGTGATAGGTCCCTCGACACAAACATACATTACTGGGTCATAACATTCCCTTTTTTATACTGCCATACCCTGATGACTCCCAGACTCGATGAGAGGTCAAAATCCTGGTGGGAGGGGTCGGGTACGAGTTTGGCATCCCCTTAATTTTTTTCAAATGCATGTATCAATACAAAGAGAGAGAGAGAGAGGACTTTAGCTTTCTGGCTTCTGGGAGTCATTAAAGTATTAGCAATATAAACTTAATGGAAAGATTAACATTGAGTCTGAAATCGGGGGGTCTCTCCCCCAGAAAATGTTTTGAAATTGTAGTCTTAAAAACGCAATTTTTGACAATATTTGGTGATGTTAGGGGAGCGTAGGTTCAGGGTTTCTCCTGCTGCAGCTTTTCGGAAGTGGAAATCCAAATACCGAATTTTAAATTAGATCTTCTGAAAACACATTTAAGATCTTTGGTGATTTTAAGTCAAGATTGATTTTGATGCCATCCACCAGAAAATTTTCAAATTGAAGTCTTAGAAGCCTTTTTTTGTAAAGAACTAGAGCACCGGTAGTTACTCGAAAGTTAGTTCCAAAAACAAATTTTTGCTGACCTTCAGTGATGTTAGGAAAAGGAGTTTTCAGGAGGCTCACCCCGGAAAATTTTCGAAATTGAAGTGCTAAAAACGAGATTTAACGTTCTTCATTGATGATGCCAAGAGAAAGGAGGGGACGGGGCACTTTCTCAGAAAATTTTTGATGCTGTTAATTTAAAAACACAGTTTTAGACCATCTTTGGGATTGTTTAAAAAATGGGAGAGGTTCAAGTACTTTCTCCAGCAAATTTTCAAAACTGGAATTCCATGTTATGGCGGGAATTGGATTCGGCTGTTCTCTTATGAAGCTATTCGAAATTGAAGCCCAAGCATTTAAATTTTACACGATCTTTGATGAGATTAGGAGGGGAGGGGGGAGGTTCCGGGGAACACCGGAATTTTTTGGACATTGGTTTTTATCAACTAATTTTCTTTTTAAACGGAGGGGCCCGAAACGGTGAGTTTGTACAGCATATAGAATACTTTATGTTTTGTCCAAAAAATGTTTGAAACGCATTTCGGCGACCTTTGGCCTTTGATTTGATAATCTTAATAATGTAGAGTCTTTAATGCTCCTCAATGATATTTTAAGATTGCCTTTTTTAAAATAATTTTACGGAGAAAAATATTTTGTCACTTCTATTCCAATTGTTATAAACAGATTAGCCGAGAGCAACAGCGAATCCAGGAAAAAAATGACAATTTTTTCACAGGCCCCCTTCTACGCCTTTCACCATTAGGATATTTTACCCTCTGCACGAGTTCAATTCCGAACAGGAGCTGGGCCCCTATTCTCCAACTAAGCTGACATGACCTCACGTTGACCCTTGTTGTAAGTTGCATTTTATAGCAATTTTGAATTGTCATTTATAAATAAAAGCGTCAAAGAGGTTTCCCTGTTTTTTTTATTTATTTATTTATATTTTATTACACCACTAAAAATATATTGGCAACCCCTGGACCCGATTAACTAAAAGTGAGGCCTTGGGCCCACATTAATTTGGAGGCCCCCTGAAGACTATGCAGTGTTTGATTTACATTTTTAAAGCACGAATGCACTTTTGGAGGCCTCCTTGTTTAATCACACAACTATGTATAAATCACTTATGTGCATTTATGAATCCCCTTTGGGCCCCCTCATGATCATGACCAAGTAAATTCGTTACTGGCAGAATGATTAAAAATTCCCCTTTAAAAAAGTTTTTTTTCCAATTAATATGTCATAATTTTTTATTTTTTAAAGAAATACATGTATTTTTCATATTGTTGCAATGCTATGCATAATTCTTTTAAAAAATTTGGGGCACCTTAGGAACATGGGGCCCCAGGCCTAGGCATAGTCAGCCTGTGTATTAATCGGGGCCTGGGCAACCTCATTTTAGAAATTTCCCCTCCCCCCTCTTGGTGACGGCCCTGCCTCCCTCCACCTGCAAGCTTTAGCCCATGCATAAAGAGGAGCTGAGGCTGTGTTTTGTGAATTTGCGTTATTCTAAACACATGCGTGCAAAATTTACATTTTGCTGTTAGTAGACAGGCCCGAACCATAATTCATTTGATTCTACCCCATTCCTTGTTAATGGCTACTCATTTGAATCCGTTGAGGAGTTTAAAGATCTTGGAAGTGTCATCACTAGAAACAATGATATTAGCGTTGAAATCAATTGCCGCCTAACTATGGCAAACAAATGCTACTTTGGTTTGAAAAGCCAATTAAAAAGTAAACTTCTTCGCCGAAGTACAAAAATAAACATATACAAGACCCTGTTAAGACCAGTCCTAACTTATGGAAGTAAGTGTTAGGCTTTAACTAAAGCAGAAGAAGAGATTGATGGTTTTTGAAAGGAAAATTTTAAGAAGAATTTTTGGTGCTGCCCAGGAAAACAACAGATGGCGCACTCTCTATAATTTTGAGATATATAAAAAATTCTATAAACAGCCAGATATTATCCACTTTATTAAAGCCAATCGCATCAGATGGCTGGGGCACCTTTTTAGACTAGGTAGTAGGGACCCAACCCATAAAGTCACCTTCACAATTCCAGATGGTGCGCGCAAGAGGGGACGACCACCAACCAGATGGCTCGATTGTGCTGAAAAAGACTTAAAAATTGTTGGCCTCAGTGGATGGAGGAAATCTGTTTCTGACAGGGCGGGATGGAGGAAACTGATTGAGACGGTCTTGGCCTGCCCTAGGCTGTAGTGCCGAAGAAGAAGAAGACAGGCCCGAAAGACTTCGATGCCCGGTTGCCCGTCGGCTGTATCCGCCACTACTCTCACTTCTTATGCTCCTCTTGAGCAACAGTTGCTATTATTTTTATCCATAATCTGCAACTATCAGTCCTGAAATTTTGCTCTGCCACCAAGACAATGCAACTGTGTTCAAGTAAATTAACTGTTTTATGGAAGTACCAATTATTTTTTTCCCACCAATTATTTTACAAATGCTGCTTAAGTGTAGAGATGGGAACAGTTGGGACCCCACCCAACCCTCCCCCTCCCAGAAAAAAATATTTGAGGGGAGGGGACAGTTTTTTTCTGAAGAGTATTATTTTCTACTCGGAAAATTTGAAATTTCTAGTGTAAAAAAATGTTTTCATTACTTTATGATCTTTTTTCTTCACATTTTTTTCATAATGTTCAATATCCTACCTAAGCACAATTAACTTTGACAAAGCAGGTAGCAAAAAGATAAATTTTATTTCTCTGCATTTCATAAATGCTGAGCTACTTTTTTCTTAAAAACAAATTTTTTGTGAAAAAAGTAGCAGGATAGAATTGCATCCATAATGTTAAAGGAAATGTTTAAGTTGAATAAGTGGCCATTTAATGTGTGTGTCTATCCAGAGGAGTGCACAGAAATTTTCGGGCCCGGAACATCAGAAATGACTTTTACGAGCTCCCTACAAATTGTTTGCCCCAAACGTCCCTACATATTTTGCAGTAAGTTACCGCCCTAAGCCAGAAATACATGAAATACACCGCCAGCTCAGTTATTCCATCCAAGGACTGCAGTTTTGTGCTTTTTTAGCACTCATCAGCCCAGAATAGCAAGTAACCAAGCTGGAGGCGGAAAACCTCTTAACCCGTTCGCACCCAGCCTCACGCGGACGCTACGCAACGATTCCTCTCCTATCAGCCCAGCGTCACTTCTCCGCTACGCGCTCTGATCGACGCCACCAAATTTTTGGCTAAGAGTTCAAAATTGGTTTTTAAAATATTTAAAGGAACAGCATGATTCATTATTTCATCTAAAAATTCCAAACTACCAAGTCCTATTGCTGATATGCACCCTCACACTAGAACACCTCCACCGTCCTGATTAACTGGTCCAACTAAGTTCTTAAGATTAAGTTCCGAATTTTTTCTTCTACTTACAATTATACAACAATTTAACCAAAAATGTTAAATTAATTTTTATCTGTAAGTGAGACGTAATTATAAAACGTTTTGAGCTTATTTATCATTGATTTTGCGACGAAAAGCGTAAGCTTTCTGCTTTTCGCACGCCCAAGAAAATTTCTGCGGGAAGAGGTCCCGTGTAATCCAGCTAATCAGAGAACTTGGCGAACAATTTTCGGTGAAAATTAAATGTAAAAATTTTCATTCAACTCTGCAGAAACTTTTACATCACTCAAATGTATATCTTTCATAATTTTTTTAACTGTAAATCTCCGATCACGCTTTGTTAACTTTGCCGGTTGACCTTTTCTTGCCTTGTTTTCGATCCGATTCCTTTCTTTAAATCATTTTATCAAGCACTTTACTATAGAATGAAATAAATTAACTAGTTTAGAGACATTTCAAACCAATTTACCGCTACTGTGAGGAAAAAATTCAACTTTCGAATGGTGTTTGTGGTTTTTTACGATTACCAGCCATTTTAAAGTAATAAGCCCAATATTAAGGAATAAATAAACAAAACATTAAAGCCAAATGACATTTAAGGGTCAACACAATGCAAAAATAATAAAAAAACGACATATGATAATTTTAATCATGAATTTATTTGAAAATATTTGAGTGTACGATGACTTTTGTGGCGTGTTATTTCACTGTCTCTTCGTTTTCTGACCCATTTCAAAAAAGAGATCCGTCAATATTTTGAAGAAACCAATGGTTTGTATTTAGAATGACATAGAAATGATGTGAAAAAGTATTTGACTTCATATTCGAATTCAGTTTCGAGTTACTTTGGTTTTACTAAAAAATTTCAAAGTGTACGAACACTTTTGGGAGCCACTGTATATGCGTTCTCGAAATGGAACGATTGAATTGAATATTTAAACGATAATAGATGGCACTAAATGGCTATAACTTTTATCATATTCGAGTCACATGGTATTTGACCTTCATGTACACGCTTTAGTTTCTTATTGCCTCTCAATGGGATATATTTTTTTTTATGTAAACAACAGTGAATCACTGCTCTGCGCATTTGATTTATGAGGTCTCATTTGCTCTTGTTTATATCTTTGCTTCTCTTTTTTTTACGAGTAATTGAAAGAGATATACATCTAGCTGAATAAATTATGGGGGAGGGAAGGAAGATTAAAATATTGTTGCGTATGTGTTCCAGACTTTTGGGATTCCCCGTTCAATGAGAGTACAGGAATGATTTCAAGAGGCCTGAAGTTTATGATTATTTTTGAATCCTTTCTGATATTGTTATTCTGTATTTATTCTTTTTCATTTGGAGAATGGAAAACTGCAATAAAAATGGTTAGCGAAGTGAGTGAAAGGGAATGTTTTCGAGTGAATTATGAAGCAGTTTTGAGACTTGTCGCGTGGGAAATATAACTAGTTTAAATTCGTTGACCTAAGTTGTTTTAATCAAAATTACATAAGGAACATATTTTTTTGCTACATTTCTTTTTCTTTGATTCTACACTCACGATGTCAAACTCTAACTTTATTTTTGTGCACATATCATTTAATTTCATGCACATGGTTAAAGTTTTAGTATTCTACTTATTTCACTTCCTTCTAATAATGTAATAGTCTTTATATTAATAATTAGTAATCAGCAGTACATTGTTTAAGCAAAATTAAAATTTCAAGCCATTATTTTGAGATGCCGATTTTATATGAATATTTTTGTTCAGTTAGGCTTAACTGCTGTAAATGCTCGGGCCAATGGCGGCGTTCCATTTCAGAACGTTCAGTCCCGTAACTGCGCTTCGTTTTCCGAGCGCTGGTCCTCAAGGGGTTAAAGGAGCCAAGAAAGCCAAACAAAATGGTCCCTACATATGTTTCATCCCTCATCAAAAATATTGGGCCCCTTTCAATCTCATGCCTGGGCCAACAGGTGTCCCTTCTCCCTACCCTGTGCATACCCCAGTCTGATAAATAGCATTTGGTACTAAAATGGAGGTAAAGCTATTGCTTATGCACTGCAGATTTAAAGAGAGTTTTGTTTCAAGTCAGTTTTGTTGGAAAAATTTAATCAATGGGAATCAATCTGATAGAGCAATCTTAGTCAAGAAAAAATATTACTTAAAGTGGTTTTTTTCTTTCAAAAGTTTGAACTTAATGGAAGGTAGATTTTATCATTTTACATTACGCTTAGAAACAAAAAATGAAAAAAAAATTATGCTTAATCATAATAAGGGTAATATTTTAACAGCATCTGATATATTATTTCTCTAGCCTATTTTTCCGTTGATCCAGGGAGACCTTATATTTCTTTATCAAATTCTTTACTTTTTTGACTACTTGAAGCAGCCTTCATTAAGCATGTTGTACCATGACAGATGATGCATTTTTGAGTCATTATTGCAATGAAGTTCGTGAGTTGAGTCCAAAATTTTATACGTAATGAGTGTGTAAATTTTTACATAGGGTGTTCTTAAAGCAGGACAATAATTTTGAGGTCAAATGCTTTGCACAAGTCATCTAGTTTTTCAATTTTATGTATAAAATAATAAAAATGTTAGTTCTGATGCATTTAACAATTCTACATGGTTCTGTTATTTCGTTAACAAAAAACATATGTTTTACATATTGTCGAAATACAGTATAACTTCGAATTAACAATTTCCTCAATTTAATGATACATTTCACGAGTCTGGATTTAACTGCATTGAATGCATATGCTCCTCGATTTAATGATAACTTTTTCCAGTCCCTTCACAATCATTAAATCAGGGTTATACTGTAATTTTTAAAATGTAAAGAATGCTTGAGTTTTTAAATAAGCCTTGGCAATATTTCATTCAAAAGGATGGTTGAATTTTGTCCGAAATCTTATTGGAACCTATTAAGAGTCAAGAGAGTAGAATTATATAGCATTACTGCAGCAGACTTTTCATCCTATAGCTTTAGATAATCATAAATTAAATGTGAGGTTTTTTTTGTTTCTGTTTTGTAAATTATCATCTACACTTTCCAAGCATAATTCCTAGGACCATTAGGGAGGTTCCTATTTACTTTTTTACCTATTTACCTTTACTGCAGGGGGAAGGGGCAAGCCACGGGCGACAATTTCGAGAGGTGCTTTCAGGAGCAGATTGGTCCACTGGCCAGTGTGCCCCCCCCCCCTTCTGTACTCCCTAGCCACTTCGGTTCTTTTTTTTAGCACCTTGCAATTTTTATTTTTTAAGCTGTTTGCTTATCTGGGTTTTTGTCAGATGTCTTTTCATTCATAAGCTCATTTCTTTTGCATTGAAAAAGGTGTTCTTTGTAATGCCGAAACACGTGTCCCCAGTAATCTGCAATTTATGCTTTTAGACATTGCTTCTTACTTTACTGTTTGACTTTGTTTCATTTTTTTTTTGCCCTTGAACATGCTGGACTTCTTTTTTTTCTTGCGCCCTCGAACCTGTGTGTCTTTGGCGTTCTGCACAAACCTGACTCCCGAACGGCTTTGGGAGTCCAGGTTGACTTCTTCTGGGGACCTAGTCCACCCATGGTTGCTGCCGACAGGACAAATAGACTTATTCTAAAAAACGGAAAAAAGAACGAAGTAATTTCAATAGGAAAAAATACAGAATGTTGGGGGTAAATCTAAATTTCTTTTGAAAAGAGCCTTGAAAATGTCTATAGTTGCAGATTATTCATCAGTTAATCACGTCCCACCCCTCCTATTTCTCTCATTTCCCCTCCTCTTTTTTTTCTTTTTCCCAGACAATGAAAAAGTAAGAAAATCTTCAAAATGCTGTGCTTTAGAAGCCACCTCTCCTAACCAAAACCATTCAAGAGTGTCTCAAATCTCATTTCCAGTTCTTCAATTTGCCAAATTCCATGGCAGAACTACCAAACACCTCGCCTTCTAACATCGAAAATCGTTTAAGACTGCTTTTTTTTAGAACTGCAATTTTGAAAAATTGCCGAGCCCCAAACGTTACTAAATGTGGTCTACAGTCGCGTTTTTAATACTTCAATTTCGGAAAATTTCTGGACAAGACCCTCGAACCATTTTTCTCTAATGCCATCCAATTCGTCAAAAATTGGATTTTTAAAACGATTGATGCGCTTAGCACACGGTCAACTTAAAATAGAGTGAGCTGATGCTCTCATGTAAAATCTGAAAATGAAAAAACTACAATCTTGAATCACTTAAAATTCTCGAAAATTAAGGTTGAGAGCTTTAAATCCCTCCCCCTAGTATCACTGAATATTGCTTAAAAACTTGGTCATTTAGAACTTCTATTTTGAAATGTTTTTAGGGGAGAGCCTCAGAGCACCTCCTTCCCTAACATCATCAAAATTTGTCTGCAACTGCGTTTTACAACTTTAATTTTAAAAAATTGGGGGATTGGTGATCGATTTCACTCTAGTTTTCAAAACAATTGATCGGAAATAGCACCTAAGTCCCCTCCCTTACCCTAACGTCAATAAATATTGCCTATAATAGCGTTTTTAAGATTTCAGTTTCTAAAATTTTCCTCAGAAGTCCTCACAAAAAATTCTGCCCCATAACAGCACTAGATACACTCTAAACCTTCGTTCTTAGGACTATAATTTCAAAAATTTCTCCAGGGGAGAGCCTATCGGACTAATAAATATAATGTATCAAGTTGAAATTTCCAAGTACGCCAAGTTTGGTCTCATTAGTCAAGATATTTTCCTCTGTATTCAAGTTAAGTTAAATGCTAGCAATATATTCATGACTCATTATTTTAAACATAAAAACGTTTATTTACATATGTACACGTATATAGTATTTAACATCTTTATAGAGGTAATTCAGTCACGTTAAGGGTGACTGCCATCAAGATACAGCATCGATTAATTCAAGAGTCAAGAAAAAAAACTAAACCGGCATTTAGCCTATTTAAAGGACGCATACCACGTCATTAGATCACGTGATGAATTTACATTAAAATACTTCAACTTCAAGTTTAACTGAAACGAGAAAAAATACATGCAAATTATAAATGCAAATTAAATATTTAACAACTCCCCCCAGATGAACAGTTGTTCATCAAAAAATATATTTAACAAAATCAAGTAGAACATTAAATTAAATTTCTTGTAATATCTTCAACAAGATAATTTAAATCAAGACTTCCAAATTGTCGTAAGTAAACAGGAACTTCCTCTGAAAAATAGAAAAATATAACATATTAGTCATGTATAACTTTAAACATTAAACCAAGAGTTTTTTTTTTTTTTTTTTAGTCCACAAAAAGTTCACTAATTCTTCAAGTCTCTTATCTCAAGATTATAGAGAAGTTGAACAGGTCTTCTTAATGTAGCATTTCCAGTTTGTATTTTGCAGGATCGAATTTTCCCATCTCTTCCTAGAATTGTTTCAAGAACTTTTCCCATTTTCCAAAAAGTTCTTAGCAGATGCTCATCATGAATTAGCACCACATCGTTTACCTTGATATCATGACTTCTGATTTGGTTTGTGTGATGTGCTGACCTTAAATTCAGAAGGTATTCGTTTATCCAACGTTTCCAGAAGTGGTTCAATATTGTTTCGCGCAAGCGTAAACGTTTGAGTAAAATTTCCTTAGTTCCAGGCAAATTTAAATCATTAATTTTAATTACAGGTAAACACATGGCTCGTTTTCCAATCAAAAAGTGGGCAGGCGTAAGGGGCGATGGTTCTTCAAACTCTGAATAAACATAGGTTAAAGGTCGAGAATTGATCATGGCCTCAACTTCTACAAGAAGAGTTTCTAACTCACTCAGAGTTAAAGATGATCTTCCTATGCTTTTACGTAGGCTGGTTTTAACCGAGCGAACCATTCTTTCGTAAAACCCACCCCACCATGCTGCACGTTCAGCGATATATTTCCAAGTAATTCCAAGAGTGGAGTAAAATTTTTTAACTTCTGGATGGTGGATTGCCTTCCACATTTCCTTCAACTCAATTTCAGCTCTTTTGAAACTTTTTGCATTATCGGAATATATTATAGCACACAAACCTCTTCGAGAAATAAACCTCCGAAAAGCCAATAAAAATTCAGCAGTTGTCATATCCTTGACAAGCTCCAAATGAATTGCTCTAGTAATTGAGCAGGTAAATAATAAAATGTAATGCCTATTTTCACTGCCTTTAACGTAAAGGGGTCCAGCAAAATCAAGTCCTGTGACCGAAAAGGGAGGCGATTCGTTGATTCGGTCGCCGGAAAGAGGTGCAATTACTTGTTGCCCAGGACGAATATTAAATTTCTTGCAAATATAACAATTATTAAGAACCGATTTTACACATTGTCTTCCCCTTGGAATCCAAAACTTTTCCCGAGTTTGTACTAAAGTGTCGGCCACTCCTGCATGCAAAACACGTTCGTAAGAGTCTTTTATGACCAAGTTTGTGAATAAATGCTTATCAGGAATTATAATAGGATGTCTCCCATGAAAAGTTAAAGTAGATTTTTGCAATCTTCCCCGTACTAAAAGTACACCTTCTTCTGACAATACAGGATTTAGCTGAAAAATGTTAGATTCCTTGGGAATCTTCTTTTTCGCTTTCAAGCACTTTATAACATCATGAAAACTTTCACTTTGAACTGTTTTCACCCAGAAAATTTCTGCGCGTTTTATTTCATCAGCTGAAATTTCTTCGCGATTTCTTTCCTCAAATTTTACTCTACTGTTATAAATGAATCTGAAGATCCATGCAGTTACACGATAAAGTTTTGTTAAAGAACTGTATTTAGCTATGTTGATAATTGGAACATCATTTTCCTTTAGTACGCAAGACAAAATGTATGTTGATTTTCGAGAAAGTTCGTCAGAAACGTCAATTTGTTTTGCGCGTTTTTTAGCACTTTTCCACTGATCTTCAGGTAGGGATAGGAATTCTGGTCCGTTCCACCATAGTTTAGAATTTATTAAGGTTTTTGCTGAGCAACCTCTTGTAATTAGATCGGAGGGGTTAATTTTGGATTCGCAATGTCCCCATGAATTAGGATCTGATAGACCATGTACTTCCGCAATACGGTTAGATACAAATTGTTTCCATTTTTCTTTTGAGCCCTTTATCCAATGAAGAACAATTTCTGAATCTGTCCAATAAAAAATATTCGACACTAATAAAAAATTCTTAATATAATTTGCAATTCTTGCACCAATGAGTGCCCCCATTAGTTCAAGTCGTGGTAGCGAAATTTTCTTTAGAGGTGCAACCCTCGATTTAGCCAGGACAAAATTGGTTTTGAAACTATCATGCGATGTTTGATACCGCAAATATGCTACTGCACCATACGCCTTTGGATTTGCATCACTAAACACATGCAATTGAATAACAGTTTCTCCCGTGATTACTAAAGAGTTAAAGTAATGCCTCGAAATTGTCAATTGATTTAGGTCTTCAATTTCGGAAAGCCAAGTTTTCCAGTTAGTTTGAAGCTCGCCAGAAAAGTTTTCATCCCAATCTAGTCCCGCTATCCATAATTGTTGCAAGAAACATTTCATACGAATGACAAAAGGTGCTATGAATCCAACTGGATCAAAAATCATAGCTACAATTCTAAGGACATTTCGTTTAGTACAGTTATCATTTATTTTTGATAACAAATTGCGAAAATCTAATCTAAAAGTGTCATTATCGCTATTCCAGATCAACCCTAGTACTTTCAGTGAAGTATTATCAGAATTAAAGTAATCAATACAGTCCTGCTCATTCCACTTAGCTCTAAGTTCTTCTGAATTAGTTTCAAATTTTCTTAAGTTCATTCCCCCTTTGTTCATGATTTCAACAGCTTCTATCGACAACTTAAAAGCTTCTTCAGTAGTATTTGCCCCAAAAAATAAATCATCTACAAATAGTGACGAGTTTAACATGTCAACTGTTTTCTCATGAGATATTTTGTATTTATTTATATGATATTTCACCGTACAAGAGAGAATAAAAGGACTGCAAGTTACGCCGAAAGGACATCTCGCCATATTGTAAGGAACTATATTTTCATGAATATCAAAATTATTATAGTATAGAAATCTTAAATAGTTGCGATCTTCTTCAGCGATAGAAATTTGAAGAAAAGCCTTTTCAATATCGGCAGAAAAGGCAATTTTATGCTCACGAAACTTTAAAATTATGTCTAATACATTTGGGTTTAAATTTGAACCGGGACTTAGACATTCATTTAGAGATAAATATCCAGCTTGTTTGGATGACGCATCAAAAACAATACGCGTTTTTGTAGTAGTTTTATCTTCACGAATTACAGGTCTATGCGGCATGTAATAACAGTCATTATTAACAAATTCCTCAGGACAAAGTTGTATTATACCTTGATCAAATTGATCCCGTAAAATAGAGTTATAATCCTCACACAATGAATTGTTTTTCAAGAGTTTGTTTTCTAAATTAGAAAACCTTACTTTGGCTACTTCCAAATTATTTCCAAGTAACTCACGAGAATCCTTCCATAATAAACGTGCTTCATAACGACCGTTTACAAATTTCAAATTTGCTTGAAATTCTTTTACTGCATCAAGATTAGCAGTGTTACCTTCATTTTTTTTAATAATACCAAGAGATTCCAAATCCCAAAATGATTTTAGCTGGGTGTTTATATTTCCAACTGAAACCCTTAAACAATTCACGTCCCTCTTATTTGAATCAGTTCTTCCCTGCACTGTATGACCAAATATAGTTTCCACTACATACAATTCTTTTGTGAAATTTTTGACAATTCCCTTTTGAATTTTCCATAAGAAATCAGAGCCTAATAATACATTTATTTCAGATTCAAGACCTACATCTGATGGCGTATATCCGCTTTTTCTCATGGTTTCTATAATTTCAAATGCTACAGGTTTTACTTTTGCCCCGGTAATTTCAGGTACTACAAGAGCTTCTATTTTAATAGAATTGCATGGTTGTACAATACTCAATTCTTCAACTTCAATTTAAGTTCTTTCACTAAGGAACTTTTCACGAAACACCTTTCAGACCCGCTATCGCAAAGAACCCTCGCTAGAATGCATCTATTTCCAGTAGAGACAGAAACACAAAGAGTTTGTAAAAGCGTAGATTTATTCTGTTTAACTCTTTGCTCCGACATCATAGACACAATTGCACCAATTTTATCTTTCTCAAGATTTTGTTCTTTAATTTCTTTAAAGCAAAATAAATAATTATGATCGTGACTTTCACATTTTGAACAAGGAATAAGCTTTGATTTGCAATTTGATGACAAATGAGATTTTAAAAAACACTTATAGCAACGTCCTTCCTTTTTTAATTTATATCTTTTTTGTTCATCAGAGAATTTTGTGCAATTTATTCCTGTGTGTTCGGAAGCTTTGCAAAATATGCAGAATTGCTTTACCGTTGTATTTAATGCAGCAGCCGAAGGCATACGCTTACTTTGAGAGAAATTAGTATGCTTGTTTTGAGAATTTTCGTTTGACGAGTTGTTTATTATACTAGTAGCTTCGCGGCATCGTAGTTCATCTTTAATAAACGTGATTAACTCTGTAACTTCTGCATCTTTATCTGGGTCCCGTTTTCTATGAAAATCTAGAATTAAATTTTCCGGCAACAGTTTTAGCAAAATAGGCAATAGCAAATGTCCGTATGAGCCCGACGTAACACCCATTGCTTCAAGATTTCTGACACTCACTTCTACACTATCATAAAGTTTTCTTAAACCTTTAACATTATTAGCAGATTTCACCCCTTCAAGATTAAGAATTTTGTTCATATGGCAACTGATAATGTTTTCGCGTCTTCCGTACCGTTCTTGAAGCAATTTTAAACATACTTTATAATTTTTATCATTTAGTTGAAATCCCGCAACAACATTATATGCAGGTCCTGATAGCAATGATTTTAAATACTGAAACTTCTCGATTTCAGTTAAAGATTCGTTTGAATCAATGGCATTGGAAAATGTATTAAAAAACTCAAGAAATTGGCTCGAATCTCCACTAAATGTTTCTATTTGTAACTTAGGCAGTTTTACTGCTGAAAATCTTTTATTTTCTAACACTGATTCATTAATGACATTTTCTACTTTAAGGTCTTCATTTACGTTACGTTTTCTCAGTGTATTCTTAAGCTTAAATTTTAGACTTAAGATTTTGTCAGAATATTCTTCAACATTGGTTATTTCTTTTTCATACTCTGCTTTATCAGTAATTAGATCATCTATTGCGGAATCTAATTCTTTTAATAGCTTTTCTTTTTCAATTAAGATATCCAATGATTCGCTTATCGAATCAAAATCCGCAACTTCAGCGATGTCTTTTAGTAACTTCTCAGATTTTGTAATTAATTTAGTTACTGCAGTTCGCACAGTTGCTCTTTTATTTTTTAGTTTTTCTATAGCATCCATATTTAACTTTTCTTTAACACTCATATTTATAGCCAAAGTTGCTTCAAAACTTAATTCTTAATTTTGCATAGTTCAAGAGTTAGCAATAAAGAAAAAGGTACAGCTTACCTTTATTTCAAGTCCAACCGGGTTTCGGCACCAACAATAATAAATATAATGTATCAAGTTGAAATTTCCAAGTACGCCAAGTTTGGTCTCATTAGTCAAGATATTTTCCTCTGTATTCAAGTTAAGTTAAATGCTAGCAATATATTCATGACTCATTATTTTAAACATAAAAACGTTTATTTACATATGTACACGTATATAGTATTTAACATCTTTATAGAGGTAATTCAGTCACGTTAAGGGTGACTGCCATCAAGATACAGCATCGATTAATTCAAGAGTCAAGAAAAAAAACTAAACCGGCATTTAGCCTATTTAAAGGACGCATACCACGTCATTAGATCACGTGATGAATTTACATTAAAATACTTCAACTTCAAGTTTAACTGAAACGAGAAAAAATACATGCAAATTATAAATGCAAATTAAATATTTAACACGGACCCCCCCCTATCAGATAGGGAAAACTTTAAGTGTGCCCTCCTAAAATTATTTTCTGGTCACGCCATTGCCAGGTGATTTTTTTTTTTTAACAATAAAAATGATTTGGGAACAGAAAGAACTTAGACATTTACAATTGATGTTATTGCTTCAAATGTGCCAAACCCTTCTGAACTTGTAGAGCAAATGAAGAAACCTGTTGGTCTTTTTGCAAAAGTGTAGTGGCAAAGGTTTACAACCAACTTGTAACAAAACTTTAAAAATATACTTTTTTGATTATATTAGATTTTAAATTTTTACTTATTGTACTTTTTAACTTTTTGAACATGTTTCAACGCATTTAATATCTGCATTCTTTTTTTACTATTTGTAAAGGAATAAGGGTTATACAAAAAATAAATGTTGATTAACTTATAGCTTGCTTTCGTTTATTGACCTGTAGCTTACCGGTTGGTTGATTACATGACAAATAATGACGTCAGCTCCAATGCTTTAGCAGCTGTCATGTGATCAACCGACCGGTAGCTACCGGTCGAAGTCGCAAACGTAGCCATATAAATAATTAAAACACATTGCAATTTACCTTAAAAACACTAATTGCAACATACTGACCAAAATTTCGATCAAATCGGTTAAGTATTAATAATAGATAGGAGCATTTATGAGAGCGGACTGCCGCCATCTTTGATGACGTAACCTAGAAAATGTACCAGATGGTAGATGTCCACCCAAGCTCAAAATACTTTCTAGGACACCTACTAACGTTTTTTGATAAAACATTCTCCCTGCTCAAACTTTCTTACAGAAGTGTTGAGCATTTATGATAGCTACCAGCCACCATCTTTGATGACGTCATAGCAGGAAAATGTACCTGGTGGAGGATGTCCAACCAAGTTCAAAATGCTTTCTAGGACACCAATTAGACATTTTTTAAAAAAATTTCCCTGCTCAAATTTTTCTACACATGTACTGTCAGGTCCTGGACTAAGGGGTGAAAACTAGAAGATAAAAAGGAAAGCAACTGTATCTGAATATTGAACTAGTTTTCGGAAAAAAAAGGGAGGGGGGTATTTAATTGCAATTTGTGTTATGGTATATCTCTGTTTTAATAAAAATAGTTTTTCATACTGACATACTTAGTATAAAGTGAATTTTTAATCAAACCCTTTCGTACTTTACAGTTTATTAAAAACATTAAAATACAACTTGATAGAAAAAGTAAAAGCAAGATGAATGTGTGAGGGGGGGGGGGTGGCATTTTGAAGTTTTGCCCCACCTCGGAAACTTCCTAGATCCGGCACTGCTTTACTGTACCTATTTACTTTACCTAGTTCCAGTTTACTTTTATTGTGAATTTTTTATTTCTAGAAGTAAAACAATATTGAAATGTGATGAATTTTTTTTTCCTTATTTGGAATTTAAGGATAACTGTTACTAATTTCACGTTAGAGTTAGAAACGAATGTTTTATAAATTATTTTTGAAGAGAATTTTTGATTAACTGATTTCAAGTAATAGCTTGGATTATAGCTTATTTTTTAATTTGCTATATGGCTTATTTTTTAATTAGTACTTCCAGTAGTACTCATTAAAAAATTAAGTTAATACATCTGATTTAGCCTTCTATTTTTTAAGTTTGTGCAGTGTTGGATTTGCTTCCCCCCCCCCCTTCTTTTATTAAGTTCTAGCTACGGGCTTGCTTCAGTAATGAGATCTTCCTTCACTAACAGATCAGTAAAATAATTTGCCATTGTCAAGAAATGGCTCAAAATTTTCAATGCAAAAGCTTCTGGTTGTTTGTCATCAATGTCTGTATACTCGTTGGTTTCTTTCTAACAATTGTCACTTCTAAAAGCTCTGCTTTTCTGTTACTTCTGAATTGTGTCAGTTCAATTACAGTAAAACCTGTGTATAACAATACTGTCTGTAACAATAAACCTGTCTATAACGATATTTTCCTTGGTCCCAGCAAAATGTCAGCATGAGTAATCAAACTGTCTTTAACAAAACTTGTCTATAACAATATATTTTTTAAGTCCCAACAATATTGTTGTAGACGGGTGTTACTGTTCTTCCCTTATAGAATGGACTCTGTAACCAATCATAAAAAATATATCCAGAGGACCAAGCTTGCCTGTTATCATTCCAAAATGTAGTGTATGGCATGTTATCTGCAATCTCAGAAGTTTCGATTTTGAAAGAGGGGAAAATTTATTGTTTGCAATTCACTGCTTATTGAACGCAGACTATGAACTAAACATTAAAATCCTCATGTGTAGTTAACATATTGTAACTCCATTAATATTATCATTTATGTAATAATAATGTTAATTGGCTCACAGAAATTGAGCAATTTTTTTTTATTTGAATGAAAAAAAATTTTTGAAAGTGGAAAAAAATAATCACTCAGAAATAAATTATAAACTACTTCGGAAGTCAAAGTTATTGAAGAAGAAAAGAGGGGTAGTAAAAAATTGTGGTATTAAAAAACTGAAAAAAAATCATCATGAACATTAATCGTCTGATTAATCAACAGCTGATCAATTCGGTAATCTGCCAATTTCTTTATTGGTGCATCCTCAAGTGTCTATAATACTAATATTTTAATTAATTTTATCTTACTCACAAATTGAAATACCGTGTAATAAAGATTCATTATTGATGTAGCTCAGCAAGTGTTTTTTTTGAAAATCGGATGTAGCAAACCCTCAGTTATGGCTATTTCTTAAGCTGGTCTGCTGAGGCAGGGTTACCCAACTAGAGGAGGGGGGGGGGGGGTCATGGCGCAGACTGCGCCATTGAAATTTTTAGGGGAAAAGGATGTTTTGAAGGGTATTTTTCCCTTTTTGGGGGGGTGGGGCACCCCTTGCTGAGGGCTCATTATAGCAGGGTTTCACTATATATATATAGTGAATGCACTATATATATATATATATATATATATATATATATATATACTATTCACTATATATATAGAGAGAGACTCATAGATGAGAAAATACACTCATTTTCTCATCTATGCGTCTGTAAAAATGACCTGGTAATAAATGTATTAATATTTTCTGATAATTTGGAATGCAACCATAGGTTCTATTGTAAATATTATTCATCTTGATTAATATAATCACTTCTCTGAGGTTTAATGTAAATATATAAATATATATTCATGTGTTCATTTTTCTGAATGTGTTAAATAAAGGAAATTATATCCGATTTCTATTGTTTTGTTTTATAGAATCTCTGAAAAAAACCAGTTTATTATGAAAAGCTTTGATGAATAATTTCAAGGTTTAAGGTAAATAACTAAACTTTGCTCATAAATTATATCTTTCCCTGAATGAAGATTTTTAGTATGAATTCAAAAGTTTAATTTCTTGGTAATGCATTTTTTCTTCAATTGTGGAATGAAATGGTTAAAATCTGCTATACCCTGGAGTTTAAAGCCTGTTAAAAATCCCCTTCTCTTGTACACTGGTATAGACTACCAGGTGATTCCAGAAAGCTGTCGGATTAGATTCGAGTTTTGCTGTACAGGGAATATGAATGCAAGTAGCAAAGCAAAAATAATAATGACTTTCTGTAAAATTGTTGTAAAAATTCTTGCTAATACAACTTTTCAAAAAAAAAAAAATCTTTCTAAAACTATCTATATGAAATTTTACATACAATGAACCTAGTCTCATCCTCCTAAGGACACTTATTCCATAGTTAAACTAGTGCCAGTTTGGTTTGGCTAGTTTTAGAATTCTCGAAGTAGGTATGCAACTGGCAGTCTTTTTTATTTGATGGCATAAATTAGTATATCAAACAGGCAACTGCTGTGTTAAGAAAAATGCTTAGTTAAAAGATTGCTAATTGAAATAAATTGCAAAATTTAGCTTTTACATTAATTATTTTTGTCCTTTCATACTTAGGCTTATTATTTATTTCCTTTTGGCTTATTATAAGTCATTACTTAATGGCGGGGGGGGGGGGGGGAGCAAAACAAATGATAAAACACATGGTGGTTCTGAAAATGATATTTTTTGTAAAAAAAGATCAAAAAAACCTGGATAGTTGGAAATCTTCTAAGTTTACTGTATTATGCTTAGGAGAGTTCAAATAAATTGTACTTTAATTTATTTGGTTAAGTAAATTAGCATAGTTTTGCACAATTAAGCAATTTGAACCTAACACCTCTTGTAGAGTTTCTTGAGTCGTTAGTAGTACAGGTTGGTGATAAGCTTAGTGATTTTTCCCCCCTTCTTAAAAAAATTGAAATTAAGTTACCATGTTCCTCTATCTATCCTGGATTCCAAATGCATTATATAAATGTTTATATTATTTACTGGTATGTCAAGGACAGATCCAGAAAATTTTTAAGGAGGGGGCGATTTTTTACCTTCTTGCTTATTACCTACCTGATTTACACCTGCTTTGGGGGGGGGGGGGGAGATTGCCGCATCATTTTTACTCAAACAACTAAAACACAGAGATTTAGCCAAAGTTGTTCCCGAACCTATTCCTTTCCTTTTTAACTGATCGAATATTTGATATATATATAATTGATTTCACTGAACCCATTCCTGCCTCTACACATAAAATGTCTGCAATAGCGTCTTTTATGCTTACATTTTGAGAAATGCCCGGGGGAAGACCTCCAAACTCCACCTACTAAAATCCCTAAACATCGTCTAAAATTGCTGTTTCGAAACTTCAATTCCGAAAAGTTCCCAAGAGGAAGATTCCAACCCAATTCCTTTCCTCAACATTATATCTAGAGACGTACAGAGTGGCACTTTGGCCGAGTACTGAGTACTCGGCCGAGAAGGGTTACCGAGTATCAATTTATGTTTTACGAAGAACCATCGACACAAAGGTGATGAATTTTGAACCCATTGGAATAGTAGTATAGACCTCCATGTCCATATGATAGTTTTTAAATCAAAATTCCATCTGAAATTAAACTATGCATTATTTAAAAAATTTTGTTTGTGTCAAAAATTTTACAAAAAAGTTATTTTTAAAACTAAAAAAAAAAAGTAAAAGATATGATTAATCAAGTTGGAAATAAAACAAATTATATTAGTCTATTATAGTTCTAATGTAGCGAACATAAATTGTCTTTTAAAAGCAAATAAAACGTTAAAAGCTAAAATGTGCAAGAACGCTGCAGACACGTGTTTCTGCATTACAAGGAATGTCTTTTTTAGTGCAACAAAACATCAGACTTTTTTCGGATGCCTTTAAATCCATAAGTTCACATTTCACATTTTGTGCATTGAAAAAGGCATTCCTTGTAACGCCAAAAAAATGTGTCTGCAGCGTTCCAGCCTATTTGTGCTTTTAACCTTGTTTTATTTGATTTTATTTTTTAAGCAATTTAAGCTTAATTTTACTCCTGTATTGTTATCATTATGCCAAAAATTTGAATCTCCGAAATCATGGTTTTAAAAATTCACAATCTAAGTTTTCAAGTGATTAGGAATACATTGGGATATGATTCATAGGGTTTTTTGTTATGAGTCTATGAACATCCATCTTAAGGATCACTTACACTGTTCCTGACCAAATGTATGTTGTCCTACACTAATATGTGATATAGAAAGAGTAATTGCACCCAAATACACATAAATTGTTAACTTTTACTCTAATTAGATTTTATCAGTGTTTTTTTTTATAATTTAAACATAGAATACAGTCCTATTTTATGAATATAGCAATTGTAAATAATAGGTGTACATTATGTACTTGCAGTTTTAAAAAATTGTAAAATTTGTCTTGAACAATATTCAATTTTTTACAACTACTCGGTATTGGCCGAGTATCTGATCAAAATTTGGCTGAGTACGGAGTAGTTACAGAGTATTCGGTACGCCTCTAATTATATCAAATATGACCTACACTTTCGTTTTAAGACCTCAATTAGGAAAAAAATTGACGAAAAAAGGATCCTCAAAGGAGGGGCGATCGCCCCTCCTTTGTATCGGTCTTTGTGGTATGTAAATAAGAAACTAGTTGGATTTGGATTTCAAAAGTTGAAATTTAATGTGGTGCGTTTTGAATAGTATTCCATGAGATGAGAAAACTAGGGCAAATTTTTAAGTCACTAATCTAGACAAAGTACATTTAAAAAGTAGTGCGTAAATTTATTAATTTTTGGCAAGCCATTCCCATTGTAAAGAAACAGGCTTGAAACACATCAGAAAAAATAATTATTCTGCATTACTTTTAAAATGATGTACACATAATCATACTTGTTTGAACCATAAATAATGCTATAGTAAATGAGATTTAGTCAAAGGTACATTTATTAATAGCAACAAAAAATTTATATAAAATAAATATTTTTCAGATTTTTATTCATAACAATATAATTTTTCCATAATTTTAAAATTTTCCAATAACAAACATAACATGGTTTCCATATAATATAATGAAAAATGATAAATTTCAATACAAAATAAATAGAAAGCACATAACATAAAAGAAATTATTTAAAACATAAATTAATATAAGCTCCAGTCATTTTGCTACCATAATGTCCAGCCCAAAATTGTTCATCATTACCACCTTCCTCGAAAAAGACATATCTAGCATTTTTCACATTTTGAAATGTATGGGTGACCTGGAACAAAACAAGAATAAATGAATTGAAGTAACATAAACTCAGTACTTGTATATGCTTTTTCAAAAATTGCGGAATGTATTTTTAAAAATAATATATTCTCACTTCAGAGCAACCGTAAGACATCTAATCCCAGAAATAAGAGTAAGATATCCTACTATTGCTCTGAGGCGACGATGTGTAGCACATTAAAAACCTGTCTACAAATGAAACACGATTTCATATGAGTCAGTGAAAAGCAAAGGGATGTAAGTGATAAAATTAAAATTTTAGAGGTAACCGGTACAAATGGTAGGAGAACCTCTCCTCTACGTTGGGGAAGAAGCAAGGGGGGCAATGGGTTCAATGGGCTCAAAAAGGTTGGGAACCACTGTTTTACACCATATGAACAATTAAATATTGTTTATTAAACTTCTAATCAAATTAATCATTATAATTGAACTTTTTGCTGGATGTTTTTTCATTCGTAAGCTAATTTCTTTTGCATTGAAGAAGGCGCTCCATTTAACCTCAAAACATATGTCTGCAGTAATCTGCAATTAGGCATTGTTATATCGTACTTTACTTTTCATGCACAAAGGTAATTATTCCTTTTTATTGTAATTGAAGTTTTATAACGGTGAATTAAAGTGTTGGAACGTTAGAGGTTCTACAAGAATCTATATTTATCACATAGTATGCTATCATGATTATCAGTTATTAAATCATATATTTGGAAAGAAACTAATTACCAATGTAAGCAGAATTTCAGATAAACATAAACCAAATTAGTTATTTACTGTATTAATTTGCTTTAGCTTTAGGAGTGATTTATTTTATTTATTTTAAATTAATAGTTATACTTTCAGTGTAGATAAATTTCAGATTTTAAATGGAAAAGCATTTACTTTTCATGAAAGACATAAAATAAACAAACTATTTTAAATTTGTATAAAATAAAAATACAAATATTAAAGTTAAAAAAAAATTTAGCTACATATTTGGCTGAATATTCAATTAGAATTTTAAACGAATATTTAGTATTCCGCAAAATATGGTATTATCTCATTTTTGCAAAGTTATCTTTTAAACTTTACGTAATAGTACACAATTAGGATTTGATAACCAAGCATTTGCAATCATCCTAGGAATTACTAGTGTGTCACTGTTGGATAAAGCTTGGTGAGGAATTCATTGGAGACTATCTCTCTTATGTCTCTTATGTTAGGTTTGTCTTCATGCTTTAAGATTCTAAATCTAATACCTGACCCAAATAAAAAATGTAAAAAAATCATGAAAAGTCACTAAATTTATTAACTGTTATATGGAAATTATTTATTTTTTTCCCTACATTTAAGTAGTGAAAAAATACTTTTATTAAACATTAAGGGGAAAAAATTCTAATTATACCTGGTCCCACTTTTTGCCAAGCCACTGTTCTTCATGATGCTGGAATGTAAAGTGGTCAATTTCCGAACGCTTGCTATTTTGCAGAATAACATGCAGGCGATACAAAGAAGCACAATCAAATCGATGAGCATACCTGATTCAAGATTTAACAAAATATAATATTAACTCAAACTATACAAGAAATTTTTCACGTAAATTAAGAATTTCAGAAATCAGGTAGGTGAGCCAAAGTTGGCCGGAGTTCCTAAGGTAGACAACCCCACTAAAGTAGAATTGGTTTTAGTTTTTATCTCAAAAGGGCGGCACTGCATTGTGAAGCATGCAGCTGCAGTGCAACCAACTGAGCTCTTTATCAGATTGTATTGCAAGCAATTACAATACATATTTATTACTTTTCTAGAAGTGAAAATGGTTGGCCATTTTTTTTTCTCATTTTAAAAGATATTTTAGCACATGTTTATTTTTTATTGATGATTTTCTAAAAGTGTATAAGTTTTTATGAACAACTTGTACTTATATTAACTTTAATGGATGTATGTTATAAGAGATTGAAAAGATTTTTATTTGCTTTTCTGGCCATTATTTGCTCTTGAATGCATTATCTACCTGTTGCTGGGTTTAAGTAACAACACTACTTTTTATTGGTAAAATTCAAACACAAAATTTTTTTTGAATTAATAGTATAAAACTTCATTAAGCAGAATAGTAATTTAACTAAAAGAAAATTTTAAATGCACATTGCATAATGTATTTTATTTTTGAGCTTTTCCAATAAAAATAAAAATTAACTAAATAATAAGAATAAGTTTTCTTAATTTATGATTTTAAAATTATGTAATAATATTATGCTTCAATTTGAAAGAAAAGGAAAAAAAAAAACTTTTAAATACTACAACTTTGTAAAGGTTTGCTTACTCATAAACAAAATTATTAATATGTGCCAACATTATAAAAGTTGAGAAATATAAATAAAACATGAAGAAATTTGCAAAAAATGCTACCAAATACCAGCTTAGAGATGGAAACAGTTGAGAGAAAAAAAAAAACATTTTTTTGTTTTCTGGAGGTGTTTCTTTTCACTCGGGTAAAAGTGAATGTTTTAATATTTCTGACACAAAATAAAGTATTCAGAAATTTACAATACCTATAGTCGAGGAGCAAACGGTCAAATTTTAGCTCCCGTGCGATTTTTGTGATACAATTATAGCAGTTAGTTTTTCTGAAAGGTATTTGCATGAGGAAAACGAATTCAGATGTTGCCACCCCCCAAAATGGTGCAGGGGGGCTGGGGGGCAGCTATAACTGCCGTGGGGGGCAAGTGATTTCCCGTTCAATTTTTGTGATACAATTGTGTGACTTAGCTTTTCTGAAAGGTATTGGTACGAGAAAACCAAATTTCGATAATGCCAACCCCGAAAATGGTTCAGGGGGGCAGGGGGGCGGCTATAACTACATTTGGGGGGGCAAGCTGTTTCCCGTTCAATTTTTGTGATACAATTATGGCAGTTAGTTTTTCTGAAAGGTATTGACACGAGGAAACCGAATTTGGATGATGCTACCCCCGTAAATGCTGCAGGGGGGGCGGAGGGGGGAAGGGATTATAACTGCATTTGGGGGGCAAGCTGTTTCCCGTTCAAATTTTATGATATAATTATGCGAGTTAGTTCTCCTGAAACGTATTGGCACGAGGAAACCGAATTTAGATGCTGCTAACTCCGAAATTGGTGCTGGGGGGCAGGGGGGGGGTGGTTATAACTGCGTTGGGGGCATGTAATTTTTCGTTTAATTTTTGTGATACAATTATGGGAGTTAGTTTTTCTGAAAGGTATTGTCACGAGGAAAACAAATTTGGATGTTGTCAACCCCGAAAATGGGGCAGGGGGGCGGGGGCGGTTATAAATGTGCAGGGGGGCAAGAGGTATTCTGTTCAATTTTTGTGATGCAATCATGGGAGTTGGTTCTGCTGAAAGGTATTGGCACGAGGAAAACGAATTTGGATGTTGCTATCCCCTAAAATGCTGATGGGGGGCAGGGGGGGTATGACTGCAAACATAACACACTTATATATTCAAAATTTCTCGGTTTACAACAAGTTTTCAAAGTTTAATATGCTTAAATCCACTAATAACAACAATAAATGCAAAAAACTCCGAATTAAATTGCTGACACGTGTTTCGAAGCTATTAAGAGCTCCTTTTTCATTGTAAAAGATGTGAGTTTATGAATGAAAATTCATCCGACTAAAGACGATCTTTCCATTGATAATGGGTTCCTGGTAACAAAGTTTATCATTTCAGCAAAAAATATTAGGAGGAAGGGGGGGGTCCCCCCCCCCGTTGATTAAAAAAATGCAAAATTGTATTTGTGTACTTTATTATTCTTTGTATATATTTCCTCTTCCGAAATAAATTTGTACCCTTTACCCAGGCCTATCATTTTGGGGGGGGGGGCAGTGTTAAGCCCCCCCCCCCAAATGACGGCTTTGACGGCCCCAGCTCTGAAAGAATAATGTTTTTTCGTTTGAGTTTTTCTCCTTTTTTTTAAAGTAAATTTTAACTAAGTGGTGGGAGCGCTTGGATGAAATTTCCAACACCATGGTGGTCGTACATTAAAGAAACAAACATATGTCGAAGGAGGTCTTTTTTCTCCTTTCTCCTTTGTACTCATAGAAGCGGAGGACAAAGGCATTGTTACGAGAGCTTAACATGAGTTCCTTGCCGCCGCCTTTAATTTTGCTTATCTCTTCCTTCCCTTTGTATTGCGGCCTAGTGTATCTTCAATTCTTGGTTGGCGGTCAGTTTTTCCAAAAGCAACAATGTCAAAATCTGATCCAGTTCTCACGGAATCGGCATGTCCAGTTTTACAACCTATATGTCTCTAGTTATTCTACAAAGCAACTTGATGGGTCTCATTTTCCTAATCAGATCGTGATAGTATTGGTTTTTTACAATATCTCTTTTCTCTATGAAGCACACCGTATCTTTTTATTCTTTTGAAAGAAAATTCTCACGAACAAGTTTCAGAGAGGGAAGAGCAGATCTCTTTAAATGGTCAAAACAGAAATTTATTGCTGTCACCAGTATTATCTATTTTATTGGACACTTTAATTGGCCACTTTTTCTCTGGAGTCACATGAAATGGAAATTCGTCAACAAGGGAACGTTGTATCATTTATTTTTAAGAAAGAGAGGAGAAGGGATTCTTATTTTAGTCTAGCTCATTTAAAATAAAAATATTGTATGCAGAAGTTTGACGCACGTCGTTTATTAGTTTAGTAAGCAATTAGTCACTTTCAGATGGATCTCACTGAACCAAATACAAAGCTAAAAATAGGAATTAATTATACATTATGTATTATATGTCAAGAGAAATCCACCGAAGGACTAATCATTAACCCTACCACACATGAAAAGGTTTTAAAGAGTGTGCTAGAAAATGCTAAATATGAAAACGTCAAGTATGTTTCATCTAATATCCGTTTGCGTGGAATGACTGCAAAAATACTGGCTGACAACAAGGCATCATGGCATCGAAGTTGTTACCAAGATGTCACTCATAAGGGACATTTTGAACGCATAAAAAAGCGATATGAAAGTCAAGCTCAGCATACATCACCTGTTACAAATAGTAGCACATCGAGACTGACACGTTCACATTGCATTCCATTCAATAAAGAGAAATGCTTTTTCTGTGACAAAGGTCAGACACGTGCAAAGTCCCTCAGAAAACTGTCGGTTGATCATGCTCAAAAAAGTCTGAGTGATGCTATTGCTAAAAGTGAAAATGAAGCCCTCCAGATAAAACTTAATACAGCAATAAACCCTGAAGATGGTCACGCTATCGACATTCGATACCATTTACAATGTTTTGCGAAGAATGTGACAAATGTACTACGATGTCCTAATGCTAGTGCACCCAACACTTCTAGAGCCCCTGAGAGTGCGTCAGAGATTGAATTTTACTTGTATGATTCAAGAATGTTTAAAAACAGGTACATTGAGTATGGCTGATGTACAAACCACGTATGAAAACATTTGTGCTATGAATAACGTCCCTTATCCATCCATTACAAGGTAAGAAACAAAAGAATTGCTACAGAAATCTGTTGCAGATATTGAATTTCACCGTCCGCAGAAAAGAAATCAAGCAGAAATTGTTAGTATGAAGCATGCACGAGACAATAACATGATATCCCAGAATGATGATGAAGATTTAAACATGACCATGAGGAGTTTGTATGATGCTGCTAATTATCTCCGTAAATATATTATGAATACTAAGAAGTGGGAGTTTTCAGGTTCATTAGATGTAAACGAAGACCATGTGCCGCGAGAAGTGTATTCGTTCTTCAGATGGCTTATTTGTGGTACTGTTGAGCACATGTCATCAGAACGCAAGCAATCACAAGTTAACAAGGCTGTTATGAGCATATCCCAAACTGCAATAGCCATGACATATAATGAGAGACAAGTGAAACGCACTGCTTCAAATATTCAATCTAGACGTATAATGCCTCAGCAAGTAGCTATAGGGTTATCAGTACATCAAGTTGTGAGAAACAAAAAGGTTATTGAGCTTTTGCATGGATACGGTCTCTCAATTGGGTATGATCGTCTTCGAAGATGTGAAACTCAAATAGCTGAGACGATATTAAATGATATAAAAGCTAACCAAGGGGTCTATGTGCCATCAGATAAAGTGAAGGACAGATATATTTTTTTCGCAGTGGACAACGTAGATTTCATGGAGGATACGCCAGATGGGAAAAATACAACGCATGCAACAGCCCTTGCAATTTATCAACAAAGAGAACCAGATGACATTTCACCGGCTATAAACTTGACCATATCATCAAACAATAGAGCCCTTACTGAAATTCCAGACTGTTTGACATCATTGAAAGAATGCAGCATGCCAACAAAACCAGCCCCAAATTCGGAGTTAGCAGCATCTAAATTCGGTTTCCTCGTGCCAATACGTTTCAGGAGAACTAACTCGCATAATTATATCATAAAAGTTGAACGGGAAACAGCTTGCCCCCCAAATGCAGTTATAATCCCTTCCCCCCTCCGCCCCCCCCTGCAGCATTTACGGGGGTAGCATCATCCAAATTCGGTTTCCTCGTGTCAATACCTTTCAGAAAAACTAACTCCCATAATTGTATCACAAAAATTGAACGGGAAACAGCTTGCCCCCCCCCAAATGTAGTTATAGCCGCCCCCTGCCCCCCTGAACCATTTTCGGGGTTGGCATTATCGAAATTTGGTTTTCTCGTACCAATACCTTTCAGAAAAGCTAAGTCACACAATTGTATCACAAAAATTGAACGGGAAATCGCTTGCCCCCCACGGCAGTTATAGCTGCCCCCCAGCCCCCCTGCACCATTTTGGGGGGGTGGCAACATCTGAATTCGTTTTCCTCATGCAAATACCTTTCAGAAAAACTAACTCCCATAATTGTATCACAAAAATTAAACGAAAAATTACATGCCCCCAACGCAGTTATAACCGCCCCCCCTGCCCCCCAGCACCAATTTCGGAGTTAGCAGCATCTAAATTCGGTTTCCTCGTGCCAATACGTTTCAGGAGAACTAACTCGCATAATTATATCATAAAATTTGAACGGGAAACAGCTTGCCCCCCAAATGCAGTTATAATCCCTTCCCCCCTCCGCCCCCCTGCAGCATTTACGGGGGTAGCATCATCCAAATTCGGTTTCCTCGTGTCAATACCTTTCAGAAAAACTAACTGCCATAATTGTATCACAAAAATTGAACGGGAAACAGCTTGCCCCCCCAAATGTAGTTATAGCCGCCCCCCTGCCCCCTGAACCATTTTCGGGGTTGGCATTATCGAAATTTGGTTTTCTCGTACCAATACCTTTCAGAAAAGCTAAGTCACACAATTGTATCACAAAAATTGAACGGGAAATCACTTGCCCCCCACGGCAGTTATAGCTGCCCCCAGCCCCCCTGCACCATTTTGGGGGTTGGCAACATCTGAATTCGTTTTCCTCATGCAAATACCTTTCAGAAAAACTAACTGCTATAATTGTATCACAAAAATCGCACGGGAAACCATTTGCTCCCGGACTACTATGTTCCAATTCGTTTTTTGTTTAAAAAGTTTTTTGAGGGTGTTTAGTATCCCACATGAAAACTAAATTTGGTAATGCAAGCTGTACCATAATTTAATTTTCCTATAAACCTAAGTATTATTTGCTGCTTTACTCACCATGGACGCCCATATAGGGGGAAGGGGCAAGTAGGGGCTCAAGCCCCTCCCCCCCTCTCTAGAAATAAGAACTTCCTTGCTTTTAGTAGTTTTTTTTTCTTTGTAAAAATGTTAAAATATTTCTTCTCCAGCCATTAATGAATATGTCATTGAAAATATCAAATTTTAATAATTGGTTTCCATTAGGAAAATATCCTGCTAAATCATGGGGAAAATATCTGAGCTCCACCCCCCCTTCCCCCTTGAAATTTTGTATATGGGTGCCCTTGTTACTCACTAAACTGTTATCAGGGCCTGATTACTGAATAGGCCAACTAGGTCATGGTGTAGGGCCCCCAATATTTAGGGGCCCCCAAATGGTTCAAATTGTTTTAGTCTAGGGCTAAAATTGTTTCAGCCAACGGCTAAAGTTATTAAGTTTAAATATAGGGGTCCTCAGAAAAGTATTTGGCTTAGGGCCCCTTGATATCTTAATCAGGCCCTGACTGTTATGTATACACAGGATAGAATTAGCATATCAATTTTATTAATTTGCAGAAGTATTTCCTTAAAAAATTTTTTAAATTTTCATGTATACACACATATGTTTAAATGCATTCTAAAATAAAAGCAACTTTTTGTTTAAAATCTCATAATTTGCAAAAAAAAAAAAAAAAAAGTCACTTTCTGTCAAAGAAATTCATTAAACTATTTTCTGAAATCACATTTTTTCAAAATTAGTGGTTGAATAATTTCTCTTATAAAGAAAGAATAATATGGATTACAAATAGTTGTAAATATTTAACACTATTTACATTTTCTAAGAAAATATAATTAGTAATCTACATTTTAATTTTTTAAAAATCAATTTTTCCAGAAAAAAAAACAAAGAAAAACGTTTTTTTCCCCACCACCTCAAAATTTCCAAAAAATTTGCATCTCTAACACAGCTATTTATACATACCATGAGCCAATTTTAATCTTTGCTATCCCACTTTCTAATAAATATTTACAAGTAGCATTCTCATAAAGATCAACAGATTGACTTTTAATGCAGGGACCAAATGAAGTAGCAAAACAGGATTGAATGCCTACAGAAAGAAAGGTTATTAACATGATTCGGTAGCTTTATAACTTTGGAGCAATAAACCATTTTTATAAAACAAGTTTGTTACTTAAATAGCAATCATTCATATTCAAATGACAAACAATTTCAATAAACAATTATCTATAAATTATTCATCTTTAAATTCATTAACTAAATCAGAAAATAGTATAGCTTGACGTAAATAAATTGAGTCTTGGTTCATTAACAAACAACTGTACAAATCTCTCATCAATATTCAGAAATAAACAAATAAATAAACCATGCAGTTTAGTTTTTTTTTTCTTTATATAATAGTTAGTTTCACATATGAGGCAGTGAGAAGCTAAGGGATGCAAGTGGACATTTTCAAGTTTTGAGTAAAACAAGTTTAAAGATTAGCTCCTAGATAGGCTTTCATTGATTTTTTTTTCTAAATAGGTATAGCAGCAACTACCAAGGCGGCTAGTACCATCTCTTGCCCCAAGACAGAGGAGAGGTTCACCTACCATGTGTACTGGTTATCTCCAAATTTTCAATGTTGCCACTGTACATCCCTTTGCTTCTCACTGCCTCATATGTGTCTGATATCAGTAGTTATTTGCAGCATTAAAATTTAATAATTAGCCATAACAAAATCTCTTTCTCTGTCATCTTAATACAAATGCATTCATCTCTACCTACATCTAAAAGTAAACTTTCATTGATGTGATAAAGAGAACCTGATAAGGTCATAAAATTTAAAAATTTAATCCAAAATGCTTAGTTTTCAATGCATCTAAGGCTCCACTAAATTTAAAATTAATATAAAATGGGATATGGTTTATCAGTGTATGACCTTACACATATCATCTGTTTCAAGTATTGTCTGTTTAGCAGGAGAAGGCACTTGGCTCTGCCGTCGTCACTTGAAATCTGATGATTCTATTTTGCTGTTTTTCGTAAATAACATATTTGGATCATAGCATTTTACATTAAAGGTAGCAGTTCTTTTTATTTAATTAAACAAAAGTAACAGCAGACAAGTGAAGCAAGTGACATAATGGACACTAAGACTTTTCCACACATTTTCTGCACGCTGAAGTACATGTTGTCTGGTTGTCCCAATTACAAGCACTGGAATATGTTTACTGATCGTCCCCATGCTGGACTGAACTCTGCGTTAGAGAAAGCAGGGCGAAGTGCCATTTGTTGAGAACTCACATTATCTATTGCGAATCACATTCAGCAGTTAATATCAATCATACTATAATTGGATTTTTTTCTCTTCTCTTTTGTCATTATACAAATGTGACGACCAGCAACAGGCTCTGAGCCCAGTTGGGCTGGTCCTAGTCAGTTAAATAGTCCCCAATGAAGATGAATGACTCTTAAAGTGCCCCATGCAGCCTCTTACAGTAAGCTGTTCTAAGTGCTCACAATCCTATTAAAGTTCTTCCTATTTTCCAGGTTATCCTGAGATTTGAATAGTATAAAACTGACCCTTCGGCCGGTTTTCCATGCAAAAATTTAACCCATTAACATCTTTCATTTTGATAAACTTAAACAACTGAATCTTGTCCCCTCTGACTCTTCTTTATTCCAGGCCAGTGGCGCATACAAGGAGTGGGTCCAGGGGGTTCGGACCCCTCCCATTCACCTTGAGCTTTTTTGATTGACTATAGTCCTATGTATGTAGTACATAAAATAAATTCAAGCAAAGATAACAGTAATTTCACATTGAATAAATGAAAAAGTGAAATTTATTTTATCTTTACCTTCCCCCGACAAAACTGAATGTGGACCTAAATTGTTCTATAAATGATTTTATTTACTGTTTTTATTTTTAGCTATGAGAAAAGTAAACACATTCATTCTTGTGCTTTTTGGTGTTTTAATTAAGTATTTGTTCTTAATAAATTTATTTTATCAACTAATACTAAGTAATTACTTCATATTTTTTGTTCCTGACAATCAATAAAATCAAAATAAAATGTATGGATGCATGTTGTAATATGATATAAGAATGGTGGAGTTTTGATCCTGCTCCCCCCCCCCCAACAAACTCATGTGTCTGTCATTGCTCCAGGCTATACATATTAAGCTTTTAAAGTCTGGTACCATAATCTAATCTAAAAGTCTCCTTACTAGCTTAGTATTTCTTCTTTGAACCCTTTTCAATAAAGAAATATTTTTCTTGAGATAAGGAGATCTAAACTGAACAGCATACTCCAAATGAAATCTTACCAAACTTCTATATAAAGGTATAAGAACTGTCTTAGATTGTCTTGAAATAGATCTATTGATAAACCCAAACATTCTGTTGGCTTTGCAGCACTGTAACTTGAAATAGTCTTATTTTCTACATCCTATTCACTATTTATTTACAAAAAGTCTTGAAAAGAAAATCTTGTCATAACAATATTCCTGTATTTCAACTGGATTCAGTAAGAGCAGAATATCATTGTTCTGTTCTATTTTTATACTTAGCAAAACGTATACGACAGCTAAACACAAACAAATGTAGAAAGTATGTATTATACCAACCACCAGCTTCTGCAGGAACAGGATCTGCACCCTGAGGAGGCTGTTCAACACGAAATCCATCACCATTATTGGCTGTGAGAACCCAGTTGTTTAGTGAATCTATCAAGTTACAAAAATATTAGTATCAAGAAAATTACAGAATAAAGTAACAGGGCTAAAACTATGCTTTGAAAAAATATTATATGGCAAAAATTTGATAAAAATCACATTATTTCTTAATCTTCCACAAGGGTTTTGAAAAAATTGAAATGCAGGACTTTCTTGTTCCAGTATTTGAATAAGAAATAGAATTTATTGAGAAATTTTATTACAGAAATAATTATTTTGAACATGATACCTAATGGATAACAACAGCATTTAATAATATTTTGTAATTTTAATACACTCAGATTGACCTAAAAAAGCCAGAAAACATTTTTTTGTCTCATCGCAGTGCAATATTTTATAAGTTATTTTAAAACTAAAAATAGATTAGTGTCGTTTTCTGCTGAAACAGGGAGTCACGTGACTCTCCGAGATTATTATTATCCGAGACTTATTTTAGGCCCTTTCTTATATTTTAATATATATAATTCTTCTTCTTCTTCTTATTATTATTATTTTCATTCATTTAAAAAACAGAACAGAATGTGCTAAAATTGTTTTAAAAATTATCTTAAAAAATACCTTAAAATTACCTAAGCTTAACGTTATCTTTTCATTCAATTTTAGTTTTTCTTTAAAATTATTATGATTAGTATAACTATTATAAAAAATTGATATGGTTTAAGGTAAATCAGAATGGACAAAAAAAAAAAAAAAAAAGAAAACGAAAGCTATTGAAATTTTCTGTAAGCTTGGAAATATAGACTGTAAGAACATCAAAATATTTACTATTTATCATAATGCATATGTTTACAAAAACAATTTTAAAATGAAACAGCATTGCATTTTCAGTAAATTACCGCCCATTAGCCAGGGCTAAAGCAGAAATACATGAAATACACCGCCAGCTCAGTCATTTCCAGCCGAGGACTGCAGTTTTGTGCTTACTAGCACTCATCAGCCTGGCATAGGAAAGTGACTGAGCTGGAGATGGAAAACCTCTTAAGGAAGCCAAGAGTGCCAAACAAACTGGTAGCTAATATAGAATCAGCGCAGACCAGACGAGTGACCAAAGCAATGGTTCGGTTCAACTCGAGGATTGAAGGCAAGGCATAGTATATTCAGTAAATTACCGCCCAATAGCCACTTACACCCTTTGTCTACAATCTAAGTTTTTTTTTCTCTTAAAGAAGAAGAAGTTGAATATTTGAAAAAGAAATTGAACTGGAACTGATTGAATATTTTACTTTTTGCATCAAACATTTGGATATTCTAATGTATTTTTTTATATAAATAAGTTTTTTTTTCTTTGCATACAGGTTTTTGGCATTAAAATAACATGTTTCGTTTTCCTTAATTTGTTTACAAATTTTTCCTGAGTTAGCAGTAATATTGAAAGGGATTTTTCAGTTAATCAATGCCATAAATTTTCAAATTTAATTTTTTAAAATATTGTATCTGAAAGGGAAGATTAAAATTGCATGCACGCGGCATTCTATCCATTGATGACAGTCAAACCACGAACTTATAACTCTACAGCCCAGCCTCCTCTATTTTCTCATTTATATTCCCGACTTATTTAAGCACTAACTTAAAAAATAAAAAAAAAATAAAAAAAAATCACACCTCTACACTCTCATACATCTGATTTCAGCCAAAAAAAAATGCTGGTTTGTAATGTTATTTTTTGCAAATTATAGATGTCAGCTTGCTAAAATCCTTGTTCCATTGCATAATAATCTTTGTAAATTGAAAATGTATTCAACATTAAATGTACATAACAAATAAGGAAATTTGGAACATCATCGTTGAACTCTCATTGAAAAACTTATTGTTAGGGAAAAGGGCGTGGTGTACTTTGGCGCAATCGACGTCAGGCCAATCAAGGATCATTTCTTCTCACGGCACTTTTGGGGCAATTGCAATGCTTAATAAGAAATAAATAATAAATTTTTTGTGTGGAAAATTTTCAGATATAGGAGATAATTTTTTATAAGAAAGTATAAAAATTTGAAAAAATTATGAGATGCTGTTGCTGTCCATTGTAGCCAAACTAGAATATTACAGCAAAATGTAAACATTTATAGACCTGTATAGTGAGTGGCCTGATATATTGACAAGTTTTCCATGGAATTGTGCTACCTAACTTAAATGCACAAGGGAAATTTGAAATTAAATGACAGGAAAAGATTACTGTAAAAGCACTTATTTTTACAATAAATAAACACACTGGTGGCTTTGAGAGCTGTAAAGGTTGTGAATTTTATATGAACAGAACCAAAAATTGAAAAAAGAAAAAAAAAAACATTTTTTGAAGTTTAAATTTTTGTGACTAAGGAGGGTTAGCAAAAATAAATGCTGATAAGATCCCGATTAAATCTTTTGAGTCATAGAACAAAAAATAAACAAGAACATTTTCCCTTGATACCAAAAAATTGACGTTGATTTCAAGTATTCCATATCTTCATTATTTTATAGTTGCCCCTCCCCCTGTAATTTTTTAAAATCGGATACAATAAAATTTTTTCAAGTTAGCTAAAATGAAAAAATTTCAAAAACTGAAAATGTGAAGTAGCACATAGTACGGTAACTGATGTCCATAAAATAGAGCCAAAATATAGTTAATATGAAGAATATCATATTATCAATGAATGCTCATTTTTTTTGAAAATTACTATGATGTCAAATTGTAATTTCTGTAAGATCAGCTAACCAAAAAAAAAAACCTGAAAAACAATGCAAAAAGTACCTATTCCATGTGGATTCTTTATTAAATTTGTTCCGTATTTGCCTTGAAAATATATGTGTCGATAATAGTTACGTGGAATGACATCGAGCCTGGTGGTAGGTAAACAGACACGCTCGCGATCACATTTAATTTTCCACAGACTGTTACTGTCAATAGTTTCTTTCCATAGCTGTGACACAAGGCGACAGTTTCGTATCAGATCATGGGCAGAAACAAATGACAAAACTACGATAAGCAAGTCTTCATGGTCATCAAAATTAAGCCCAGTACCCACAGGTAATTCTTCATTATGATTTTTTGACTGATCCGACTGTCCTGAAATCATTTTGGAGAGCCAACGAAACATGGGAAGAAAATAACTCGGGATCCTGTCTCCTGTCAACAATCGCACGATGTACACAATCGGCTGCAATAATTACTTTCGAATTTCAAAGTTGCCAAAAATGTATAAAACGTTTTTTTTTTAAATGTATCGCAGGACTATTACTTATATTACACACACGTTGCTAGTCAATTTTGATTGGATATCGTTTACTTGGTAAGTTGTAGGGTTGCATTTCTGCGTAATATTCGCTCTTCTTGGCATTAAAAGCTGAAATAAATGACAGATACATAAAATGCGCCAAATTTAAGCATATTTATTTTGGGGTTGCCATAAAATTTCCGGAGCAGTAGACACTTATGTGCAGTTCAAATAATTTAGATACTTCTATAATTAAACTATAAAAATTTTGACCATTTTTGATGCCTTCGTGCCTGAAAGTACAACTTAAAATAAATTTTGAGGAAATTCCAAAAATTTTAATTTAAATATTTACTAAAATATTATTGGCATTGAAGCGTTTGTAGCCTGTAGCCGCGCCGCGTGTATCTTTCATTCTTGTTGTTTATATATACACGTAATATTATGGTATTTAATTGAAGAACATTTTAAATAACATTTTACATTATTACAGTTTAATACCGGGACATTTTCTGAAGTCATCATGTCATCTGGTAAAACAATTTTCAGTTATCCATAAATTTTAAATCATTTTATACTTAATTAATACCTTATAGAAATTTAAATTGCTGTTTTATTATTTGGTAAGTAAAATGAATTGCACAAACTAATAAAGGTTTTTCTTGTTTGTAGGTAGCATATTGCAGGATGTTGACACAGGTCATGCGGATATGATAGTAAGAAAATCTTGTTAATTGTTTTAATAATTTGACTTGTCAACGAATGTAATGTTAGTTTGAAGATACAGTGAAACCCCGATTTTACATTTTCGGACATGTGATGAAAAACGTTTGGGGATATTTTGATAAGTGGGAATCTGGCGATCTTTCTTTATTGGCGTAAGTGGGAAAACGTAAAATTAAGAGCAGTGTTAAAAATGGAAACATATTGTTTCAAAATTGACTCATATATCTAATAAAGTAGTTGGGAAATGTGTAAACTTTACTTGTTTTTTGTTTTAGACACAATTTCATTACGATCTGTATTTAATTTTTTTTTTTTTCAAAATTGTCTTAGTCGGCATTCATCAATAAAGAGTTTTTATTCTTAGAATCGCTTGAACATATGTAGGTACACCCTCTCAATTATTTCTTCGTCTTCATCATTATCATCACAAGCGGGCAGTAAATTTGATAGTAAAGGAATTTGGAATGGGAGGAGATGATACATACATCACCAACTTCTGGAAAATTTTTAATAAGAATGTCACAATATTTTTAATTTTGTATTTTTAATAAGAATGGAGCTCTAGTCTCCATTTGTCACGAAAGAAGATTACCGGATCAGAAGAAATCCTTCTTGCTGAAGGTAATTAGACAGAACAAAAAGAATGCCAGAGCCACTTCAAACAGCTATGAAAGAAATTTATCCTGAAAAAATAGAAATCCAAAAAAAAAGAAAAATTGTGAGTCTTGTAGATGAAAAATTATTTCGATCTGTTTGGAAAAATGTATTAAGCTGACTTTCTGAAAACAGGTAATGAAAAATTCGAAATATTTTAACATTATGAGTATAACCTTTTCAGGAATCAGTAGAAAGTAACGTATGAGACGTGCAACATAACACAAGCAACAGAGTTTAAATTTACAATTTTTTGACCGATACAAAATAGCCATTGGCATTTCCTTTTGCTGCAAAATACATGTTCTTGATTGTTAAATGACTCGCCAATAATCCACCCCGTGAATAATCGGGAGGTTACTGTATAATGTTATGAACACTAGCATCTTATTCTTTTCTTTTTCTTGTGAGCTTATTTTTCTCTCCCTGTTGACATTAATAAGTTAATAAAACATAAGAATTCAAACAATGCTGGTTGAAAAGTAACACATAACTATGTTAGTTTACTGTCTTTTGAAAGTTCAAAAGTATTTTCTTAAATTAGTGTTTCTTTAATTATTTATATGGTTTATAGATTGAAACAAATTTAGTCTTTTATACTAAAATATTGTTATTTACTTCTTTATGAATATTTTTTAAACTTTCTAGTAAAAAAATTTCTTATACAAAATATTTTTCTTTTAATGCATTGAAACTGAAGTGAAATTTTGACTTTGTTTTAGGTGAACTTAACCAAAGTGATCATGATTGATCTGACTTCATATTTTGTATTTAACTGTCATAAGCATCATTTTAAAAAGCTACCATGTTTTTTTTTCTTTCTATTTTTTAGCATGATGCACAGATGGATTATTATGGTATACGTCTTGCTACTTGCTCTTCAGACAAGACGGTAAAAATATTTGATGTTCGAAATGGATCGCAGAAAATTGTTGCAACACTGAAAGGGTTAGTTTGATGTTTGTTATGTTATTTCTAGTGTCTAATCACATGGACAAATATCTCAGGCTTGTGAAGAACCTGGAAGGCTTTAAATTTTCACAAAAGTCCTGGAAGGTTTTTAATTTAAAAGAAAACAAAACTTTTTCATGAGCTCTTAAAGCTAATACAAAAAGATTTAACATGTATTTGGCTTCTCATGCAATTTTTTTGTCATTTTTTAGTTACTGCTTTGTTGCAAAAGGAATTTCAATGCACTTTTCCTTTCTCCTAGATATTTGTTTGTCTAGGAAGACTGAATTTCACTTTAATTTTTCATGAACATAAAAGTTTAAGTTTTCTGGTTGTTTCTGAGATCAAACAAACCACTAGACGTGGGTCCCTAGCTAGAAAGAGGAGAGGGGGGATCATGGCAATGCATTTAAATTTTTAGGGCAGGGATTGTTGGGTTCGTAATTGTTCTGTGAAATGTTTAGCACATTTAAAAAATTATATATATTAAGTGTCCAGTTGTTGTCCACTCATTAAACTTGATATAAACATTAAAAAAAAAAAAACCTTTAAAATTGCCTTGACTTTTAAACAAGCTTTGCTTTTAAAGTTGCAGGTAGAATTGATTTCTAGTGATCCGTTCAAATTGTAAAGCATTTTAACAAATAGCAACTTGTTTAATGGAGGCACGAGGTCACCCTTCCATCCCGTAGAATTTGCTTTCGGCTTGCAAAATTGAACTATTAACTTATTTTCTTTTTTGATAGAAACATTTGTCATTTGTTTTAACTTTTAACCCCCAAACAAAATAAAATGCAAAGATCAAATAAACATAAATTTTTGTGTTCACAATGTTAAGAATACTTTCTTTAGGCATTCTGATATCAAAACCTATATACAAATACAAATGTGACAACCAGCAACAGGCTCTGGGCCTAGCTAGGCTGGTCCTAGTCAGTTTATAAGTCCCCAATGAAGATCAATGGCCTTCTTAAAGCTATCCATCCCGTTGCTCATTATCATCTCTTCTGGTAAGCTGTTCCAAGTGCCCACAACCCTACTAAAGAAATTAATTTTTCCTAATTTCCAGGTTAGCCAGAGTTTGGAATGGCTTAAAACCCAATGTCCCCTTGTCTTTCTTTCCCTGAGAAAATTTAACGCATTAACATCTTTCATTTTGATAAATTTAAACAACTGAATCATGTCCCCGCTGGCTCTCCTTTGCTCCAGGCTATACATAAATTCTATAAGCATACTGTAGTAAACAGCATTATAAAAAATAGTAAGTTATTGGAGGCTAAGTAAAAACTTTTATTCATATCATTGGCAGCAGAACTACTGACTTAAATTTTCCTTTTAACTACAGCAGAACTCCAATTATCTGAATCAATTGGGACCCCTTTCGGAAAGTCAAAAATTTGGGTATTTGGATTGTCTCAAAGAGCCCATTTAAATTCATTAGGTACTGTTCTTTATGCTGAAAATTATGGGAGAAAAAATCATTTCTAAAGAAAATTAGCTTTTGATTAGTTGAATGAAAGGCAGTACTTTTGCATGTTAAGTGTACTGAGAAGTGTTGTACATTAGTACAATAAGTATGTACAGTGTTCAAAATGAAAGTCGTTGTTTGATGAATATCTTGGTTAAAAAGCTATTTGATTAGCTTCACAGAGGGAATAGCACATTATTTTGTGACTTACAATATTTTTCTGTCTTGAAATTTTTCAATGAAGTTTGGAAAGCGATTCGGATAGTAGGAGTGGATAGTTGTAGTTCTAACTTACGTTAAAACTGAATATTATAGTAATTAAAAGTACTAGTGAAACCTCCAACACCCCAAGGGAACAAGAAAACATGTCAAGTTAATACTAGAAAGACGACGTTTTCGGTGTACCTAGTAAGACTAGCAGCGGTCATTTTGACAGCCATACTTAAAATACTGTAAATTTCTTCTTTTCCGGATTTTTAATCATAGATAAAATTTGCTTCGATACATCAGACTAAAATAACATTTTAATTATAATATAGTCTGCAAATCAATCTCAGGCAGTTTTATTTAAGTTTTATATTTGATCAAGTGAAATACACATGCTTAACATAATTGGTTTTGAGAAAGAGTAAATTTGTACAAAAAAGAGGAACTTTTGTTATCATGTGATAACAAGAATTGTTCACTATGCATGTGATTGTTTTCACAATATATCGTACATTACTGTCTCTTTTAGTATTTAGAAAAACTCATTGTTATCACTTTGCGTGTATATGAGCAATATTGTTTTTTTTTTGCAGTCAGAACAAATGTTCGTAGATTTATTTCCACGTTGTTCCATTTGATAATGTGTCACTTTTTCCTACGGTAGTGACTTTATTATCTATAGCAAAATTGATCAGTGGAGGCAACTTGGAGGAAATAGGAGAAAATGTAGAGTTCAGTTTTTGAATATATGTTTTTTTTTCTTTTCCTTTTTCCCTTTTTCTTTTACTGTTTTCTATATCTGGTGCATCAGTTTTTATTAGCGTGGTTTCTTCTGGCTATTCTGAAGATCCGTCTTTTTCTGCAAATCAAGGTTCCGAAAAACGTTTGCAACAATCTGATAAAATCAGGATATTTTCATCTCTAGGAACATATTCCTCTTCAAATAAGTCAGACTGTTCATCCAAACCAGAGTATGTTTTAGGTAAATCTGCAACAGTTTCAGAAATTCTTGTATTACTGATAAGCTCGTCAATGAATCCTATGTTCAAGTGCTATTGCTAAAAATTATTCTGCTAAATTTTGCTTACCAACGATTCTTCACGACATCCGGAAGAGAATTATGAGGCTGAGCAATTCAATATCATTGAAGGAAATAAACATCAATGCTTCAAGCAATGCACCTGTTTTGGTGCCAAAAAGAACTCCAGCACAAATTTTTGGAATCCACATGTTTATATCTACTTCTTTTCAGACCCAAAATAATTTCACGTGTCCCAGTCCCATGCTTTTCACATTACTTTGTCAACATTTCCTCCTGTGCAGTTAACAGAAAAATGAAACCATGTGATCAGCAGGTGTTTTGCATTTTTCTAACAGTTCAAAGAACTAAACCTGACCAGCTGGTGCTAATCAAGCCTAAAAGAACATTACTCCCCTGACACCTAACAAAAAGCCACAGTACACTTATCTAATAAGAGAAAGAAGAAGAAAGCGGATTCATAAATGAAGGTTCATTGAGCGGTCAAAATGACCGTAGTCAGTCTTTCTAGGTATAAATATTTATAGTGACTATAATAATCAGCCTAAAGAAATAAAATGTACTGTTTTAAGATCTTAATAAAAAGTTATTAAACGCAGCAAATATGTGCATTTGAAAATTGTTTGCGATCAAATTGACCGCTTCCGTCTTTCTAATGTTAAGCAGGTGTCAACGTTCTGAGGTCCCATAATTTAAACTTAAAGTTTCTTTAGTATTCTTATTTGCTTTTACTTACCATTCAAGTTATAAAAATCAATTTCAATATACAGTGAAACCTGTGTAAGTTGACCACTTGCGGTGCAGTATTTTGCTGGCCAACTTAGACAGGTGGACAACTTCTAAAGGGGCCTAATGATTTTTTTTTGTCATTTCTTGCACCATGTATTCATTTTTTGACTAATTGACACTTACTCTTTCTGTTCAACTCACTTTCATTGTTTAACATTATGTTGAAACAATAATTTAAAATGTTATTCAAATATTTTTAGAGGTTATTTTCTCAGAATGGCGTATAATGTGTCATGTAAAATTAAAATTTATGTGAATTGATCAAAAAAAAAAAAAAAAAAAAAAAAAATCATTGTTTATAAAAAGTTATTTGATATTAATAGTTCCTAAAAATTCATTGCTAATCAAAAATAACAAATTTTTCGCTTATTTTTTCTCTCGTATATATTTGATACATTTATAACCATGATGATCTACTTTTCAACAAAATAACTCTTTATTGAAGTTTGGCGCACTTATTAGACACTAGTTTAGGAAATTCCATATGTGTCAGTTAATTTTCTCTGGACTTCTCCCTTTTCAATTAATTTTAATATTTCATACTTTTTATCAATCTCAAGTTCAACTAACTTTCTTTTTGAAGCCATTTTATCTTTAAACTATAACACAAAAAGCAACAAGCTGGACACTCATAGTTCTAAAAGGCAGTTGAAAATGAAAATGTCCTATTTCTTTATCCCTTGCACCAGAAATACTGCAATGCAAGTAACTTTTACTCTAGCACAATTCCAGTGTTACCACAAAATATTGCAACTGAAAAATACTTTGTACTTTTCTACTGACACATGTTTTCATTGAACAGAGAGTACAAAAGGTAATCTCAAATAGAACAGCAAAAGAAAAACAAGTTTGGAGAATAAAAGGGTTCTTAGTAGTTTTCCAATGTGGTTAAACTTACAAGGAGGTTTAGTTATGTTGCTGTTTTATTTAGTTGGTAAAATGCTGGTTTGGCATCAAAAATATTTTTGGAAAGCTATAAAAAAATAGCAATAAAACAAAATAATTTGCTAAATTAAGTTTTAAAAAATAAACCAAATGGTCAACTTACAAAGGGTTTTTTACAATACTCCAAACCAAATTTGGGGTACACTAGTGGTCAAGATAGAAAGGTGGTCAAGTTACAGAGGTTTTCCTTCATTGTACAAGATAGGACTAATTCCATTCCTGACAAAAGCAGTCAACATAGACAGGTAGTCAACTTACAAAGGTGGTCAACTTTACATGTTTTACTGTATATATATATTTTTTTGTTTTCTTTTTTCTTTTCTTTTTTTTTTTGAAGGTTGCATGCAAAACAATTAGTACTGATTTGAAGATAGTTCAGTAATCAATCGTTTTTGAAAAGAGTAAGAGCTTCTTTTCAGTGAAGTCTATTAAGAAAAAAATTTTGCTCACAGCGCTTTTAAAAAAACATTAGCTGTGGTGTCTTTCTCTCTGGGACTCCCCGGTGTACATTTCTCCTCCAGCTCTTTTCTAGTTATTGGACTAACCAACAACATAGAGTGTGGATGTCGACTACCCAGGCTATGGATAAAATCCCCCCTACAAGTGCTTTTTCCAGAAAATAATTGATTGGCTCTGACTGAGAAAACTCAATGTAAAATTATCAGGAATGGTTAATGTGAAAGAATATTAGCAGCAAAAAGTAGTTTCGAATTGCAAAAAGTAGACTTCTAGTGGTTGATGTAAATGTGTGTCAAATTAGAAAATTTTTTTCCTGTTGACATTTGCATTGAGTCAACAGTCGAGAAAATGAATATCGGCTTAACGAGGTAGTTGAGCTATCTGCATGTCAAGTTACTAAAGTTTCTCTGAAAAAATTATGTATTTATGATCAATGTTTTTTCATTATACAGTGAAACCTGTGTAAGTTGACCACTTGTGGTACCCTACTTTAGTGATCAACTTAAACAGGTGGTCAACTTACAGAGGTTGATTTATATGATAAGGGCTAATTCCATGCCTGAAAAAAGTAGTCAACTTAGAGAGGTGGTCAACTTACAAGGGTGGTCAACTTTACAGGTTTTACTGTACACCATTAGTATTTTCAAGAATATTGCAAGTAACAATATTGTGATTTATTGAAGGCATGATGCACCTGTATGGCAAGTTGCATGGGCACATCCTATGTTTGGAGTTCTTTTAGCTTCTTGTTCTTATGACAGAAAAGTCATCATCTGGAAGGAAACTGATGGCAATTGGGAGAATATTTATGAATACAACAAACACGACTCCTCTGGTAAATATGCAACAATGTGTTTTTCAATCCATTTTTTTCTGTTTTATTTTTCTGTAACTTTTAAACAAAGTCTGGGTAAAAAACGTACAAAAAAAGTACATAGAAAGCTTGAGGTCTTTAATACAACAATGTGTTTATGACTTAGAAAAATACTTACACAACTGTGAACCTTTCCTCCAGCATTTTGGAGAAGTTTTCTGCCCTCAAAGTGTTTAAGCCCCTTAAGCTTTTGCCTTTCCTAGTGAAGGATGAATCATGATTTTAATGTCTAAAGTTATCTTTGGAAACTATACTATTTCTATTCAAAATGCTTCAATAAAAGGCAGGGTGGTTCAAAAATCAATATTTTATTTGAAACCTTATAGTTATTGAACTATTTACAAGAAAATAATGCAGTTTACATAAAAATGCTCAGAAGCATGGGAGGTTTTTATTTATAATTTAAAAAAAAAGTTTTATATAACTTACATTATTCACCAAAAAGTGACACTGAAGTGGAATTAATAGAATAATATTACAATACAGTTCATTTTGATCAATAAAACTGTTGCAATATTATAGCTTTTTAATGTGATTTTCATCTTTGAGAATTACAGTCAGCAGACAACGGAAAACACTGCACAGCGTCAAAAAGCATTACAGAGGGCATCCCTGGCACATGAATGCATATATAGCTTCTTTTAACTGGGTCAAAGAAATGGACCAGTTTCTATATACATGTGATTGTAAATAGCCCCACAACCAGAAGTAACAAGGCAGGGGTGGAAAATCTGCTCCAATTTTCAACTACTGATACAAAACGGCCAAATTCGCAATTTTTTCGTCAAACTGCGGAAAAAATGCAATTTTATTCTCCGAAAACATGCACTACAAGAAGAAAATAACAGCTGCATTCATTTTTGTTCTTGAAAGCTAAGAAGCTACAAATGAGTAAAATAGGGTGTAAAGAATGCGCCGAAAATCATGTGCTGTGCTTTTTAAGTTTCAGTCCTTTTGCATCCTGTACATTTTTCAATCATTTTGAAGAATTGCAGTTTTTTTGGCCCATGCTACTTTAAATTGGCTTAATTGACTTATTGTCTCTCTTATCTTAAAAATTGTTTCATATTTTGAAGTAAATTAAGATGTAGGGGAATGTTGTGCAAAGTGAGGTAGTTAAGATAACTTACTTTTTTCAAATTGGAAATTTGTTCTGAAAATTATGGTACATAAAGAAAGAACAATATGTTTAATAATATAGCTTGCATTGTAACTTTTTTTTTCAATTTCTGGCCTTGAATTTGTATACCCCTCCCCCCTTCCCAAAAAAAAAGAAGAAATTTTTTCATTACTTTTTTTATGGGACAAAGCATTTAAAAAACAAATAAGCTTAATATTAAACAAACGCTGCACTGTTTATTAGTAGGTCTCAATTAATATTTAAAATGTCAATAGCAAGAAATTTATCATTTAACAATAACAAAAATAATTTTTGAGTTACTACAAAATATTGCAATTCGTGTATCAATTTTTGAAAATTGCTTGTATTATCATATTCTTTGATTTTCAGAGGTAATTTTTTCTTAACTGGAATAAGCTACATGTGTTAGTACATATTAAAAGATTGCTAGGTTGGTGGTGTTAAAAGCAGAGTAAATATTTCACCATTTCACTTTACCCCACTTACCCTACTTGTAACTTAAAAATATATGCACAGAAAAAGTGTTCAAAGAGTTCATAAAAATATTAAAATTTATTTTTTAAAAACTGCATTAAAGCTGTATAATCACTTTCCACACATATATGCATCCATATCTTTTAAAATATTTAAAAAAAAAATCCTTTAGCATATTATCTATTGGCTTTTTTTTCCATTATAAGCAAAAAACCCCTTTTGCTTTTAAAAACTTCTGTGCAAACCCCACCGTTCTACTGTAAATAGTTCAATAATTATAAGGTTTTGAAAAGTCAAATGACGTTTGGGTCACCCTTTAAATCCCCATCCCTCCACCTCCCATTACAAAAATTTCTTCTTGTGTTCCCTGTAAAATCATGATTTAACTTCCCCATTGTTTCTTTTAACAGTAAATTCATTATGTTGGGCTCCCTATGAATTTGGTTTAATTCTTGCTTGTGGAAGCTCTGATGGTTCAGTATCTGTGCTAAGCAGCACAGGTGATGGCAGATGGGAGACTAAGAAAATTCACAATGCCCATACGGTAAGTTATGTTGTAAAATGTTAATTATCTTGTATAAAATATCTTTCATTAAGTGAAAAATGCAGTTTCTGTAAAATTTCAGTTAAATTATTTTTATTTTATGATGCACATCGGGTTTCAATTTTAGTAGGATGTTTAGTGACAAAGAACTCTTTGAACGTCCTGGAAGTAGAAATTATCCATTAATTTTTGTAAAAACGTTTCATAAAAAATCAATAAACATAATTTCCAAGCATTCAAGGCTTAAATCAAATTTTATCTGACTTCTTTGTTTGATGTTTAGATAAATTTTTATATTTAATATAAAAAAGTTGCTTTAAAACTGCAAATACTAATGCCTCAGTGTAAGAGTTTATAAAAAGAGCATGCTCAACAAAGATGTCACCAAATGATAAATGATGAAATGCATTATTAATTGCTAGGAGCAATTTTTTAACTTATTGAGGAATTTTTAACTGTAGCTTTGATAGAAAAGGAATTACTTGAACCTCTTCAACATTTGCATTGTAATTATTTCATACGTATGACTTTTATTTGTTGATATACAGTGCTGTATTTGGGAAAAAAATTGTTAGAGGAAAGAGGAACTAGCCTTGGGGTTTGGGGGAGGCTCACTAAAAAAAGATGTGGTTTAAAACCAATTTACATAATATTTGCATTATTACTTTCTTCTATATCTAATATATAGAAGTCAGTATTGGATTCGTGCAAATTTTCGAATTTCGAATTTTGACGGATTCGAACGTTTTGAGGTGTGCTGAGTCCATTTCGACTATTTTTGGAAAATGTCTGTCTGTGTGTGTGTATGTGTGTGTGTCACCAGTTTTTTGTGGCTGCTCTACAGCAAAAACTACCGCATGAAATCGAACGAAATTTGATACACATATGTGCCCCTATGTGAACTTGTGCCCATTGGTTTTTGGCGCGAATTCCTCCAGGGGGGGTGGAGCAATGGGACGTTTTTTGAGTTATGTGTGATTGCTATTCCTCAGGAAGTAACTGGCGGAATCAAACAAAATTTGGTCCATATGTTGCCATTAACAAGAACAGGTGCTGATTCAATTTTGGTGTCAATAACTCAAACGGGGGTTGAGCTATAGAACGTTTTTTGTCGTCAATTGTGACTGCTGTATCTCAAGAAATAATGAACGGAATGAAAGAAAAATTTATCGGCAAGTAGTTCTTAGTGGGTATAAGAGCTGATTTTATTTTGGTGTCAACAGCTAAAAAGGGGGGTAGCGCAATCGCCCGTTCTTTTTTTCCATTGTGAGTGCCCTATCTCAAGAAGTAATGCTACGTTCTGGTTGAAATTTGGAATATATGTGAATCCATATGTAAACACGCTTTGGTTCAATTTTGACGCTAATCGCTCCAAGAGGTGTTGATTTTTTTTTTTGAATAAAAATAGCTTTTTTAATGCAACATAAGAAAGATAAATCGTAATAGATTGTCGTCTGCGTATTTCTCGTGATTTTAATTGTATGGAAATGATCGGAAGTATTATCTCAATGATTTAAAATTTTTAACTGTTGCCATCTAAAATTTTTAACTGTTGTTTGTTAACAAATAAAATATTTGTAATTAATTCAAGCAAGGCTTTTAAAATAACTTTCAAATTTTCGCTCTTTGCTTTGCAATAATTCAGACATTGGGATGGTCGTCAAGTTTTTGCAAGTGTAATTTTGTTTTTGTTGGGAACATTGCTTCCTCGTCAAGTATGGGGAGGGATCAGAAAAAAAAAAGAAAAATATAGAAGAAAGTTTCGTAATGGCCACAACATACTAGTTTTTATTATAAAATACCATATGTTGCAGTGACAGCGCCTACCCATATTCCTCTTCCCTGTAAATACAGCTCTGTTGATTTAAGTAATTTTGTGTCTCAAACATTGGTTTCAATTTTGCATTATAATATTACTTTTTAAACTTTAGATTCCATTCATTGTTATGTTACAAATTATATCTCATGAAAAGAATTAAACATTTATATTTGTTATTTTTTAGATTGGATGCAATGCTGTTAGTTGGGCTCCTGTTAATGCACATTTAGTATATTCTGGAGCAGGAGACTATAGTGCAGTAAATACAAATAGTAATGCCAATTCAACCAAGCGTTTTGTTACTGGTGGTTGTGATAATCTTGTGAAAATCTGGAAATATGTGTAAGTCATTTATGAAAGTGAGTCAGTTATTTAGACTTTAGAAAATAGATAATTTTGTTAATTTGTTCTAGTGTTAGAATACATTACCATTCATTTGAAATTGTTTTTTTTTTTTTTTTTTTTACAATGAGACCCCCCTCCCCCTTTTTTGAACTCAATGTTACAATGAGACCCCCTCCTCCTTTTTTGAATACGTAATTATATTTGTGCATTCATGAGTTTTTATATTGGGAGTTGCCTTTAAAAGATTTATGCATGAAATGCTTAATATACTTGTTTGAATTTTGACAAGGAAAGCTTTTCGTAAACTTCCGTTACTTCATACCAGGAAGTGATAAAAATGAAGATGAATGGTAGAGGAACATGGGGTAAAGTGAAATGGTGAAATATTTCCTCTGCTTTTAGCTCCAACTATCTGCGTATTATTTTAACTATGTAGTCTGTTCCAGTCAAGAAAAAAGTACCGTCGAAGATTAAAGCATTTCTTAATTCAGTCGATGCTCATTATAAGGACCATTCCACTATAACGACCTGTGGTAAAAGCTCCAACTTTGTCCCTATGAACTTGCTTTCCGTATAACGACCAGTCTATTGTCTAATCCAATACAGCGACCGAACAGCTGCATGGTGTCTTCAGTGTTCAATCCAACTTTGATGGGGGGGGGGGGGGGGGGGGGTTGGGGCTGTAATTACCACTCACCACAGCATAAAAAAAATAAAGGGAGGAAAAAAAGTGAAATTTCCAAATTCCTAAAGAAAAGGGGTTGACAAATGTAGTAGTTTGGTGTTTGAATCACTTGGTTTTTAAGTGTTTTTCTGCACTCGGCGAAGTTGAAGTTTACAAAGTGGATATCCTTACAGCTTTGCACCTCTCTAAAGCATCAAGGAATGAAATCTCAGAAAAGACCATCACGCAGGGCTAGAAAAATCTCAAACATTTTAGATGCCCTGCCAGGCATGCTTGTCTAAAAAATACATGCCCAAATAAAATTTTTATATGCCCAGTTTTTTTATTGCATATTAAGAAAAGAATTTTTCGAGGGACTCCTGGCTGTTTGTGTGTTATACATAATTCGATAATAAGTTTTTTCCCAAGAGTTTAATTTTTTCAATACCTAAAGTCATGCTTGAATTTTATCTGCAGAGGAAAAAAACAAGAAGTTCCGTCTAGAACTAAACGAGCCTACTTTCCCGTATACCCATACTACTTTCTAGTACCTGATCAATATTCTCAAAAATAGCTAAAATCGCAAATTGTTTCAAACATGTTTTTTTAATATTTTAAACTGATTTCTAGGAATAAAATATTCCTCACTCATCTAAAAAATTAGATGCGTAAAAAAATAAATAAATAAATAAACGAGCAAATAAAATAGCAGCACCTTTTAAACAAAGCAGCTAATAAACTTTTTTCCAGTAAAAAAAATTCTTTAACAGCTTTCAACACGAAAAAATACTAATTAAAATTAATAAGCTCATTAAAACAAATCTATCATATTAAAAAAAAATCGTTTCTTTTTCCCCTGGTGCCAAAAATAATTTTCAAATGAATTAATGCATTTACCAAAATAAATAAAAACAATAAAATGTAAACTTAAAGAAATAATTTTCACTGTCAAAAAAAAAAAAAAAAAATCGTCTGCGCATATCTTTATGTAGAAACATTTTCTTCAAAACATTCAGAGACTTCGAGTTTATCCGCCGAAAACTGAATACCTATATTAAAACTTTAGCGTGAAAATAAAAACAAGTCATATCAACACTAATTATTTCAAGTGAAAACCATAGCTGCAGAGTCAGAGTCAATCTCATTTTGGGATAAAATCGGAGTCAGTCATTTGTCTTCCGTGTATAAATTTTTGCCAAAGCTACGAAGTCGGAGTCCGATTAATTTTCGGGCACAAGAGTCGGATTCGGAGTCAGGTGCTCCTAAATTCTTGGAGTCGGGAGTCTGGAGTTTGGCGTCAAGAGCTATTTCCAACAAAATTTGTTTGAAATAAATCCACATTCAAGTACGGAATCTACATTGACTTTCAGTTTCCCCGGAGGCGCTAATGTTAAGTTTTTTAGAACTGTTCAAGATTGAACAAAAAATAGTTCAAATCAAAAAGTCAAACATGGGAATGAGGCGTCCTCGCCGAGATCTTTCGAACAAAAAAAGTTTGTTCGAATCGGACTATTGATTCAAAAGTTATGGGGGGGGGGGGGGGGGACAGACCGACAGACATTTTTTTCCCATCTCAATACCCTACTTTCCAATTTTTAATTTTTCGATATTTATTTAATTATTTTACTTATTTTTGACTTTTTTTTTTTTTCGCTATATTTTTAAGATGCATTAAGCCTTCTTTCATGCTTTTTTCTTCTTTTTCTGACTTTTACTGGGAAAGTAGGCTAAAAACAAACAAAATGCAGTTCTAACACCGATTTTTTTGCCCATAAAATGGCTGCCAAGACTAGTTCAAAGAGAATCATTTTTTCCTTCGCAGTTCTGTAGGATGATCTATCTAGTTAAGTGAGCACGAGCGAACCGGTTCTCATGTCTATGATTAAATACCATTTCATACATTTAATGTTGATATTTCTTTTTCCTCATCACTAATCTAATGCATTTTGACTGATAGATAAAGAAACATTAATGAAAGTAATTTTCAATACTATAGTGACAAAGAAGATACTTGGTGTGAGGAAGAAAAATTGGAAGGCCATTCTAATTGGGTCAGAGATGTTGCCTGGGCTCCTTCAGCTCATTTTGGCCAAAGTGTGATAGCGAGCTGCTCACAAGTAAGCTAATATTTATTGAGATATTTTTGTAATTTATTCAAGAGATACCATGCTTTTATATGGGGGGTGGGAGGCACACCTCCCTAAGCCATCAGCAACTTGATCCATCCTCATTCTGTTTAATAGTTCATGAATAAAATGTGAATGATTGTTTTAAACTTTTTAATACATTAATTATATTTAAAAATAAATATTTGAAATACTGCTTCCTTTCATTGCTTAGGAAATTAATTAGTAACTTTTATGCGCTACCAGGTGCCTTTTTCTGTTCCAATTTAATGCCTTTTATCGACACCCAAGCAGTTTCAGAAATTTTTCACATCGCAAACCTGCCAACTCCCCTATTTTTCATGAAAGACTCCCGTTTATTGTTCATTTCTCCCGGTTTTACCTTTAAGTCTCGATTTCTCCCGTTTTCTTCAGATTTTATTTTATCATCACCCCCCCCCCCTTATATTAACCCTAAAATGGTAGCCTGTATCCGCCCCTGCTTTTATATAAAGCATTGAATATACACTGTCAGACAGATACAGTTGAGTTTTTTTTTTTTTTTTCATAGATATAAAATTGCCCTAGCCCAGTAACATAGATATTTGAATCAGTTAGCAAAACAAACAATACAAGATTGAAATTCATAAAATACTCCTCCAGTTCAGTTATTCCATCCGAGGACTGCAGTTTCGTGCATTTTAGCACTCATCAGCCCGGAGTAGGAAGTAACTGAGCTGGAGGCGGAAAACCACTTAAAGGAGCCAAGAGAGCCAAACAAACTTAAAGCTAACGTAGAATTAGCACACCAGACGAGTGACCGCAGCAATGGTGCGGTTCAACTCAAAGATAGAAGAATGTATTGAAAGAATTTTATGTATGTGTGCCTTAGCCCTGGCTTAAGGTGGTAACTTACTGCAAAATACCTAGCTTTGCCTTCAATCTTTGAGTTGAACCCCACCATTGCTGTGGTCACTCGTCTGGTGTGCTAATTCTACATTAGCTACCAGTTTGTTTGGCTATCTTGGCTCCTTTAAGAGGTTTTCCACCTCCAACTCAGTTACTTCCTATTCCGGGCTGATAAGTGTTATAAAGCACGAAACTGCAGTCCTCAGATGAAATAACTGAACTGGAGGTGTATTTTATGTATTTCTGCCTCAGCCTTGGCTTAGGGCAGTAGCTTACTGCAAAACAAAATTGTTTGCTGCATATATGACAGTTGCTTTTGATAAGTAACTAGCTACTATTGGTTACTGTTTTTTAATTAATCATATAATAATTTATTAATTTTTAAAAAATGCCTTTTTTTTTGTTAAAATTATTATTTTTGCCTGAGGAGAGGCAATCATCTTCCCCTGTGCCTGATTCAAATGCATAATGTTACAAGCAGCAATGCTCCAGCTACCATTCTGTTGTAACTTATAACTTAAGAGAAAAATTGACTCTTTCTCTCGCACACAAAAGGCATCACTCTGTATTACTTTTCTCCGGCTATAGTTCCTCTCAAAAAGAGACCCATAGTTGAACTAAAATCCAAAAATATCCAACAAAAACTCTCTCAGTTCTAAGTATTATTGTTTTTTCTTTTTGATAATATGCTTGTGTAATTCAAAGTATCGTCGCCTCCGAGCAACACTTAGACATCTAATCCCATTAATAACACTAAAATATCCTACTGTTGTCTGAGGCGACAATAGATTAAATTAGTATGTGGAAGCTAAAAAATGGCTTCATTGCAACTCATCAAAGAGCAAAACTTGCGAATTGACCAATGATTGCAGCTGAAAATGGCCCATGTTAGATCTAGCTGATATGGCTCCTTGCAAAGACAAAAACGGAAAAAACTGACACACTATTTTAAATGGCAGACATTGGCCAGAAATTTTATTTTGAATTGCTGACATATTTTAGTTTCAAAAAGCAAATATCTTTAATTTCATAATTTATATACTCCTCTTAAATTCACAAAATTGTTAAAAAAATTAATTGTAATTGCATTAAATTGTTGGAAATGGTCATTGGGGGCTAGACTAAAAACTTTAGCGACCAGTGAGCAGAAATCTTTATTGAACCTTGTCGGCAGTTCCGGGTTTGACAAGCATCAGACAGAAGAGCCCACTAGTTTAATATTCACTTGTTGTATATAGTTTTGTTGCAAAAAAAGCTCTAATTTTTAAAAAAATATTTCAAATATAATATCGAGCTGCTGAACAAAGAGATGCTGTAAGATACGGAAACTTGAACTCATCCTCATAAAATAGTGGCATTGAATTTCTTTTTCACTGAGCACATGGCACATTTAAAAAAAAATTGCTGAATTGAAAAAACATAATTTTACTATATAACTTGAAAAAAAAAAAAAAAAAAATCCTCTCTATATGCTGCATGCATTGATTTTTTTTTTTTTTTTCCAATATTTTCCCTCACAACTTAATACACAACAAAATTGTGTGGTAGAAGCATGCTCATAAGTACATTTTATTACAATTGTTTGTTTCTAATTAGAATACGAAAAGTGTGGGGAAGGTGCAGCATATGTAAAATAAAAAGTTACCAAAAGTTAAAAGTTTTTGATAAGTTTTCTGCTATTGGATATGTTTATATTGATATCTAAATTTGAATTAAATGGAGTTAAAATACAGAATGAAGCCTTTAACACTCGATCAAAAATATTTTGTTCCTTGATGTAAATATAAAATCTGCAAAATGAAAAATGATTGTAGCATCAACCATGTTATTTCATACATCATTAGCTAAAATTTTGTATGTTTTTAAAGTTCTTCTAGGGAAAATGTTTTACTTATTCTCATAAAAACTCTGATTTTTGACTGTTATTTCTCTTGTTTCTGTAGGATAAGAGAGTAATCATCTGGACAAAAACTAAAGAGTCATCATGGAGTCCCAAAGTATTACACACATTTGATGATGTTGTTTGGCATGTTAGTTGGTCTGTGACTGGAAATGTCTTGGCAGTTTCAGGTGGAGATAATAAGGTACTTTTTCAAATTCCGTTTCATGCAAATTCCGTTGAGTGCAAGCAATGTAAAAATAATTTGTTTTTGTGTTTTTGGTTTGTTAAAAACTTAGATCTTGCAGAGTGTCATTGCTGCGAGGAAAACCTAGAGAATTAAATGTCAGGGAATTTCTCAGTTGTGGAATAATGTGGATTTTTTTTTTTTTTTTTTTTTTTTTTTTTTTTTTTTTTTTTTTTTTTTTTTGCAGGGAAATTTTTTGAAGTGGATGGAAACACATGGGTGTTTAGGGAGTGGGAGGAGAGGCGTGAAGTAAAGTTTTTTTTTTTTTTTAAATGGTATAAAAACAAAGTGTTTGCCAGTAACTTTCGTCTGTGTCAGACATGGGCAAATGCGTTAAATGGTTAAACAACATTTTTTCAGCACTCTAGTAGGATTAGGAACTCAATTAGACACAGTTTTAGCACCAATAGATGTTGTGAGATTTGGTCATCAATGTACTCAGTTTCGGTGCTATCAATTGACATTCACTAATGTACTTTTTCTAAGAGCTGGTTTCATTACAGTTCAATATAATTTGGTCGTAAGTAAGAATGTGTTGACTGATTGATTATAATATGGGTAATGCTGTTTATAATATAGGAAAAACAGCTTTTTTTTTTTTGGAAAGGGGATATCATTTTATGGGCCAAGCTTAAGCATTCGTCTTTTAGAATGTGTTATCTTTGAATTTTTGTATTCTTTGAATTTTACTGTATTTGACTCAGTATAAAGCTTTAAAGGAAAACCTGATATTATAAATGTGCATGGTTATTATAGTTTTAGATTATAAAGCTGTATGATAAGAAAATATATGTAAGTAAATGTTTTCTTTAAAGGAATTTCTAGTTTTGTTAACGTTTGGACTCTTATAGATATGCTAGTGTTGAATTTCATGTAGTTCACATTTTCCATTTCATTTTAGGTCACACTATGGAAAGCTGTAAATGATCATCAGTGGGTCCGTCTAAATGATGTAAATAGATTCCAGGAAGATAGGAAGGCATAATCAAATCAAGAAATGATTTTAAACCGGTAGCATAAACATTCTAAGTTTTCTATCAAGAAGTTAGGATCAAGCTGTTTAAAAAAAAAGACTTCTTGTTCATATAAGATCAATTCGTCTGTTAATTATTTTTATTTTGGTGGTTATATTCAAAATGTGGTTAATTTTGAATATTTTTAAATAAACTGTTTTCTTTATTTGCAGTTCATTATGTATAAAGATTGTTATTTTTTAAGAGTGAAAAATAAAACATTTGAAATGGCTTTTTAAAAGCTGGAAAGGAATTTGCATTGTTTGTTTTCAGCATAAGCTTGTTTTATTTTATACATTTGTTTAGGGTAAAAATAAAACCAAGGTTATGCATTATGTAGCACATTTGACTTTTAATTCTTTAAAGAAGCTTAGTTATAGTTTTTGGTTTAAAAATTATTTAAGGTTTTAGCAAATGTATTTTAAGCATTTTAAAATTTTCATTTTATTTTAGGCTAAGTGCATTTATTAAATTAAGTGTAATTTTAGTTTTGTACTAGTCTCAGGCATTTTATTTTTTATGATAAAAAGTTTGTTGCCATAATTGATGTGAATATTTATTTGATTTCATTGTAAGGACATTCTTTAAAAATTAAGTTACAAATAAAAGTACTATGTTTCTGAACCTATGTCTTTATTTTTTGTATTTGACATATTTGTATCAAGATTAGCGTTCAATGACAGGTAAACCTAAACTTTTCCTGTAATAGTTGGTAAGAAGCATCCAGAAGAATACAACAGAATAGAAAAGTCCATCAGTAAACTAACTGAGATCCTGAAAAAAATTGCAGTTGTGACTCTTGTTGTTCTCAAATTATGATTAAAATTTCAGCCCACTTGTCAGCCTATAATTTCTATCACAAATTGACTGGTGTCCATTAATCTCAAGGAAAAAAGTGCACCCGCTCACCTAGTGTTATCTTAGCTGCATTCAATCTTAGTTTAGTGCTAAAATAGAGCTCAGTGTATGTTCTGATCTTATGTTAAAGACATCAGGGAAATAAAAGTTCTGTCTTCATATTTGGGCAGTTCTCAAAAGGTGGGGGCAAATACAGACCTAAACTTTGAAGCTTTAACACCAAATAACTTTTATTTTAATTCACTCAAACATTTTTGAGTAAAATTATAATAATACTGTAAAGAGACAAGAATTGGAATTATGGAAACAATATTCTTCAAATACCATTTAAAAAAATGTTCTCTTTGCGAAAAGGCACAATTTTGGGCATTCTAAACATTAACTGACACAAGTTTGCGATAGTAACAAACTCATTTAAGCAAACAAAATGGCTGCAGCTCATAACTCTACAAAATTTTGAACATGATTATCTGTTGTTGTACTGGTATTTTGGATAAAATGTTTTCAAATAACAATAATAAATCGACATCTAAAAGGCAATTCTTTAAGAAATAGTTCTTTAATGTTCTAGTATTTAGGTATTTTTCTTCTTTGCACAAAAATCGCCAAGCAAACCCCTATTGGCGACAACTCAGTCCACAATAAGCAAAGGGTTACCAGCAGGGAATGGGGTAATTTCCAAAATTTTTAAAGTATTTTTTTCTGAAAGAGCATGTTTAAAAACATAGGTCTAACCATTTTTTAAATAATTTGTTTAAGTTTAATATTTAAAAAAAAATACTTAAATATTGGTGCGCTTTCATTGTTTAAGCTTCTGCTGATGACATCACAAATGATGAAATGCCATTCAGTGTCACCATTCACAGAGCAAAATATTTAATTATCATCTTTACTCACGTGTATTGGCAACGATATGGTTGATAGCAAGCGTAGAGCGTAATTTTAATTTGCTTCTTGATTATCATAACGTAGAAATGAGATAGAAAGATGCGCCAAAGAGCATCATCAAGACCACGCCTTGTTTGAAAAATCGAACATTCAAAAAAATCAATTAAAAAATAACTGTTGGGAAAATGAAAGTATTTTCTGGGTCCATGTTATTATTATTATTATTTTTTTTTTTTTTTTGCTTATTCTATCAATTTCAGTGACAAAAAGTACTACTTTTGACTGAAGGAAACAACCCCATTCGCGTTTTCGTCAGCTGCGTCAGTTTTAGCGACTTTATCACCTGCGCTGGCAAAATGGATGGGGTTTTTTTTTTTGTGTTCTGCGAAACCGTAACGAAATTTTATTTATGTGAAGACCAGTATACAGAGCCACTCAAGTAGTTCATTAATCCTCTTTATTTTTAATTGCAAAATTTAAAAAAAAAACATTCGAAAATTTGAAACTTACATTAAGATGATGTCCAAAATCTGTTACCTACTGGAGAACAACGTCCAAAATTTGTTACCTACAAACGGATCATTAAATCTGCTAATTAATAATTTTTGTAAATACCTACTGTCTTTTTATGTTTATGTATGATGTTCTAGGTGTACATATTATGCAATAAAAACAAAGGGTGTCAAATTTGAAAATTTTAAAAATTGCTCAAGAATTAACTTTTTTTGTTCCCATCTTTTGAGAACTACCCATTTGTCAAAAAGCAACCAGATTTCTTTTTTGGGGATGTTGGTTGATAACAATCCTATTATGTGCCTCCTCATAGCTGCCAATGCTCCTGATTTGAGATTTTGAAATTTAACACCTTTTCCCAAACTCCCAAATTTTCATTAAAAAATAAAATTTCCTATGAAGGGGATTTTCATGCACTCTCCTCCAAGGCTTTTACGTCCTTGAAAAACCGTGAAAAGTGCTTGAAAACCTTGAAAAACTTTCTTAGTGCTGAAATTCTTTCAAAAATCATTGGATTGTGCTTAAAACGTTTAAATAGGTATTTCACTAATGCAACTTTCTGAACATGTGTTCGATTTTCAAAATCACGAAAAATTGTTACCGTGTTTGGGATTTCAATCCTTTTGCATCTTGTAAATATTTTAAAGTTTTTCACAATCAGAAGCTATTTTGACCTATGGTACCTCAGATTAGTTTATTTTTTGTTTAATTTCGATATATAAAAAAAGCTATTTTGGAAACCATGACAACATTGAACTTCCCGTATTTCGCTGAAAATTGCTCTTGTTTTTGAAATTTCAATCTTTTTGCATCCTGCAAATATTTAAATATTTTGGTTAATCAAATAATTATTTTGCATATGCTACCCCGATTAGCATATTTTGTGTTTAATTTTATTAAAAAATAAATTTTATTTAATGGGAAACATGCCAACATTGAACTTGATTCGTGAAAATTCGTTCCCCTTGTTCCGGGTTTCCACCCTCTTGCATCTTGCAAATATTTTTATATTTTTGGAAATTAGAAATTATTTCGACACATGCTACATCAGATTATCTTGTTTTTTTTAATAACTAAAAAATTAATTACTTTTGTTTTGTTTAATTACGTATATGCTTATTTAAATTTGCAATTTTGATTCTAATTTTTATTAGCTAATTTTCGGTTATTACAGACTTTTTGAAAAAAATTTAATTTAAGCAATTTAGCACCTAACATTTTAATTTAAAGTTTTTATTTTAAAAGTTGAATTATATAATTTTATAAAGTTGAATTTATAAGTGTATCACACATTTTCTTTGTCTGCTAAAATAATAAATTTATGTAACAATTGTTTTGGTTATTCACTGGAAATCCAGTAGTGTTCATTTATGCTTTCATCTCTCTACTTCTGATTTTCACCCTTTACCTCAAATGTTTAAAATTACTATGTTTGTTGGGTTGTGGGCACTTGGAACAGCTTACCAAAAGAAGCTGTAATCAGCAAAGGGGTAGATAGCTTAAGGAGGGTCATTGATCCTAATTGGGATTTAATAAAATGACTAGGACCAGCCTAGCACGGGCCAAGTGCCTGTCGCTGGTTATCAACAGGCACTGCGCCTGGTATGTAAATGCACGACTTAATAAAATATTGTAACCTAAGAAAGGAATTGTATGTATATCAATAGTAATTGTTGTACGTATGTATATTTAAGTAATAGGGGTCTTAGTTTTAAAAATTACTCCCCCCATCTCCCCCCGATTAGCTCTTTGAAACTTACAAGGGATTTTTTTATGAAATTGCAATCACACCCGAACATTATCGCTTCTCTAAATTATATTTCAACAATAACCCATTTCTTCCCCAAAATAAAACTACTTGTCATAATGAATGTCAACTTCTTTTGAAACTTTTCAATTCGGAAATATGAGTCTATGAACCTGAACTTGCACATTTATTGACAATTACAAGTTATTCAGTTAAAGCAGGCTCAAGTTTACATTCAGAGTATTTATCACTTTTTGAGCAGCTTTTGCGAATTTTGAAATGTGGAGACTGGAGTTGGGACTTTCATAAAATGTTTTCTTTCTTACTAATATTTAAATTTACTTGAGGACAAGTGAAATGCCTAACTGCCTGAACAACTAATACATGCATACGAATAATTGATTTATACTTTGAATACCTGTAAATAATTTGTCAATCTCCAATATTTTTGAATTTGATAGTGCAACCGGAAATTACCTTCTGTGTGGTATTTTTGACCCTAACCACCCTTATATGTGTATAAACTATTATCAATATTAGAAATAAATGTTGAAACCGGGGGGGGGGGGGGGGGGGCTTTAAAACCTTCTCTTTAGCTATTCCATTGACCTTAGATATTTTGGTTTCTTCCCATAAAAGTTAAAAACATTCATGAAAGTTTTTTTTTAACATTAGCTTACAGATTTTATAAATTATGCTTCTTTGAATGTGAAGATTGCAAAATTAAACCTCATGAGACCTGCTCCTCAATATGACCGAGCTTTTCAGACATTTGTAGAAAAACTTTCAACACAGTATAGATCTTTTATTTCAAAGAGTCTCTTGTCGTAGAAAAGGCAGTTTTTTTTTTTTTTTGCCTTGAAAAGTGCTTGAACTTTTTTCTCCCTGAAAGGTATGAACCCTGACCTCAATTTACAGATTTCAATGATAGCAGCTACAATATATATACGTACTGCACAAAAGGGATTGCTCAGTGCATCCTATCCCCCCCCCCCCAGGAGTTGTATGCAATGTGGCTAGAATGATGGTGCAATATACACTGCTCGACATTGAAAATGCAACACCAAGAAGGAAAGTTCAGAAATTTATGCAAATTTTAGAGTAGACGTACATCACTGAGTTATGTAAATGATGTGAAATGCGCAGCTCTCCATTTTCAGTGTCGAGCAGTGTATTTAGATTGTTACTAAATAATGACAAAGAAATTTATATTATACAAGTAATTAAGTTAAAAACATATTTATTTGGTACATGATTTTACAGTTCAAAATATAATTTTACAAAATGTTTAAAACCACATTGTTTCATATTGCACATATTGATCCAATGCATTTATTTCATATATACATTACACATACTTGAATACATAAAAGAAATATTTATCATTTTGTGTTAAATATGTTTTCTCGTAATGTTCATATCGTCACCTCAAAGCAACAGTAGGATATCTTGCTGTTATTCTTGGGATTGGATGTCTTACTGTTGCTCTGAGGTGACAATATGCATTCTAAAAAAAAGCATTTTGCATTTTAATCAAAATTTGCTATTCTGTACGCATTTCTCATTTCCTCTCTATAAATCACTTTTTTTTCTAACGTCAAATATTGAAGTGCTTTTATTTTTTGTTTGATTCAACGTCACACACTGACATGCACAAATGCATGTAGTGTGCATAATATACATGTAAGTATGGAGATGATTTGCTGTGTCTCAATTGTTGATAGGTTGTCAAAATTTACAAGGAACTTCTAACTCTGAGCATCAGAAGTCTTTAAAGAGCATTAAGTCTCTTTCTTTGACTGGTGTTGTTGGCCTGACCTTTTTTTCTTGATAACTGTCAAAATACCGTGTGTCTCCTGGGTGACTGATCTTTGGAACCACTGGAGCCTGTAGTTTGAGTTTTAAAAAATATATTAGAAGTTAGTAAATCATTTATCAATTTTTAAAAAGTGATTTATAACACATGAGTTACTAAAATAATTGTTCTATTTCTAAATGAAATTTGAATAAGGATATTAATTGACAAAAAAAACGTGGCAACAGTACATTCTGCTCTAAATTTACTGAATGCTAGAACTACAGAACATATGCCTTGTTCTGTAAGTTACCACCCTATAGCCAGGGCTAAGGCAGAAATATATGAAATACTCCGCCAGCTCAGTCAATTCCAGCCGAGGACTGCAGTTTCGTGCTTATTAGCACTCATCAGCCCGGCATAGTAGTGACTGAGTTGGAGGTGGAAAACCTCTTAAGGAAGCCAATAGTGCCAAACAAACAGGTAGCTAATACAGAATTAGCACTGTCCAGATGAGTGACAGAAACAATGGTTCAGTTTTCTGCTCAGTCTTCACTCTTGGCTTCCTTAAGAGGTTTTCCACCTCCAGCTCAGTCACTCCTATGCCGGGCTGATGAGTGCTAATAAGCACGAAACTGCAGTCCTTGGCTGGAATTGACTGAGCTGGCGATGTATTTCATGTATATGCCTTGTTGTTCGCACAGTACAGCCTATTTTAGCTCTAGTGCCATAAAAACTGATAGATATGCTTTTGAATGAAGCTTTAATTCGTCTTCTACTTGAAAAGCAATTAATGTTCCAGTTCCTGTCATATAAACTCAGTTTTTGATAATACTAGACGAAATGTTCGCTTATTGCATCAGCTTGCTTACTTTTTACGTTAGTAGAAAAATGGACATGTTTGCGTCTTCGTGAAAAGCGCCTTTTTGGTATTCGCATACACATTCATTCTTGTACACTTATAGGATGCTCAACAGGAGGAAGGGAAGCGGGTATGACCTAGACTGAACCAATGAAATTTTGAGGGGGTGCTTTTAAGGTGTTTTTCTTTTCTGTGGGGTCTTCGTGGTATTTGAGAAGAGGGGTGCCAATGCTCTTGGCAGGGAGCACTCCTGTTTATACCGTGCATGTAGTATGATATTTTGCAAAAATTTCTGGTGAGTTTTGATGAATACCCCTGTTTAAAGGAAATAGGAATTATGAGACAGGGACGCCCCTAACTTAACTTTTCAGAGGGGGAAATTCTCAATTTACTGAATAATGGAATAAGATTATGCATACGCAATCTGATCTGAAGAGACGTCAGACATCATCTCTTCATATTAAATAAAAGTAAGGTTTTTAAGAAATTCTGGAAGGAAGTCTGTGGCGGGCCTGTGTCCAGGAGACCCCATAGCACTTACAGCCTCGAAATTTTGTACAAAATTACTTCGAGTTCCGGGTGGTTTGCACCTGGGGTTTTGTTTTTTAAAATTCAAATTCGTTTTTTTGTAGTTAATTTTTAAGCTCAAATTTCATGTAAATTGCCTATTAAAGAGGGAAAAAAACTAGCACATATTAATATTACATATTGTTGGAAAGGGTAGAATTTTCCACGTTCTACGCAATTTATTTCAATGCTCTAACTTAAATACGGCAGTAGTTACTCGCGTTTTTAGCTCGAACTTTTTTAGGCTTAGCTAAAATTTTTGCACTACTTTCTTCATTAAATCTATCAGTAAAAAGTGAAAAAAATTTCCCAGACTTTTTTTTCTTTTTTTTTTGACACCACTGAAAAAAGTAGCTTTTTTTTTACTCCACATCGAACTCAACCAATGGTCGAAAAACTAAGTTTCTATCTCCGAAGAAAAAAAAGTTACAAGCCGTTAAAAATCAAGTTTGAATAATCTCATCTCCATTAAAATTATTGATGTTTTATTTGGCGTTGCCATAGTTACGTCTTTTCGATTCGCTTGTTTTTTTTCTTATTCACAAACTTTAAGGGTTTCGTTTTTAATGGAAAATCTTAGGCTCAACTCAATTCAAGCCTAAAGCTAAAGAGCAAAATATATTACTAGAGACCATGAGCCACTTGGTCTCTAGTAATATATTTTGAATTAATATGAAAGCCACTTTTCAAACGTACAAAACTGCAGTTTTGCAATCCTCAGGAGCCCCTGAGCCCTTACCAAGGGTGCCCATATGGGAGGCGGGACAAGTGGGGTCTAAAGCCCCCCCCCCCCCTTTTGAAATTGGAACTTCCTTGCTTTTAGTACTTTTTTCTTTGCAAAAATGTAAAAACATTTTCTCTCCAGCAATTAATTAATAAGGTATTGAAAATATCAAATTTTAATAACTATAATTTGTACTGAAATCGGTTTCTATGGGAAAATATCTTGCTAAACCATGGGGAAAATACCTGAGCCCCCCCCCCCTTAAAATTTTGTATATGGGCGCCGTTGGCCCTGATGGTTCTACAAGTTGGTACAAGTTATTTTGAAACCCAGGGAAGGGGTGCTTTTTGTTCCAAAGGGAGCTCATATAATGCGTTTTTCATCTGTTTCTTTTTAATTGGCCGTTTAAATCTTTGCGAATCAAATACGATTGTTAAGCAATCTCGGGGGATTGTGAGAGTTAGCGAGCAGGGGGCAGGGCCCCATAGTTTCTTTGAAAAAAAAAAAAAAATGCATTGGTGTCTCCAAATTTCCCAATTAAGGAAAACTTTGGGTGGTCGAGTAACCTCCCATTGGGACACCCTGCTTAGGGGTTCAAAAAAATTACGTTACTTATTATGAAATAACTGTACATAAACAGCATTCTGAAAATTTTATATGAAAGACGACTTGCCCTACTTCAGGGGTGTCAAGGGAAGGGGGGGGGGCAGTGATTTTATTCTAAATATTTTAAGCAAAAAAAAAAGTTATATACTTAGTTGTGAGATATCCTATCGTCATTAAACATATTTAAAATCAAAGGTTTTTTTTAAATTTTTTTTTTTACGTTTTATTAGTTTATTGTATTGTTGCTGCAAAAGGGTGTTTTTTCAGTTTTTTAGCCTATTATTTTAATGATATTATAGTTCAATTTAGAAAAGGTAAATAACATTAACTGTATGCTATTTACAGAAGTTAGGAATGCGTTAATTTTTTTTAAATGCATTACAGGGTTGCCAACTGCTCCGCAAAAATGTCGAAACCCCGCAGCCCCGCCAAGAAGATATTTTGCTCCGCATTTCCCGGTCGAAAGCTTTCAAGCTTATATTTTGCTATCATAGTGTCAATGTCGAAAATTAAAAGATGCTAATGTACTCAAAGATTGAAATAGTGTTCAAAGCTGTTTTATTAATTTAAAAATAATTATTTTTATACTAGTTCTTAAAATGATTATTAAAGCTCTAAACAATTTTAGTTAAGTGGTTTTAATTATTTTTATTGATTTCTATACAAAATACCGAACTACTCCGCAAATTTTCAAACTTCTCCTCAGAATCACCACAGATGCTTCTCAAACTGTTCCTCCAAGATTGGCAACCCTGCATTAATGTTGTTAAGGTACCTAAATAATAAGGCATGGGCTTTAAACGTAAAAACAGTTGCACCAAAAGTTGCAATATTTCAATTTATGGTCGAAACAAAATCGTCGCTTTTAGAAGAGAACGATGCTTGTTTTGAAATTGCCTTAGCTTTGCGTTTGAAATAAATTAGCATTGAATAAACGGAGGAAAGTTGGAGTCTTAACTTATGGCAGTGGCTCTCACCGTTTCCACTACAGTGGACCACTTAGTACCCTTCCGAATCCTAAGCAGACCATATGCGATAGAAATAATATTTTTACAACAATCATACTAGGTGAAATGAGATTAATCTGAAAGTTTTCCTTAATAAATTGAATTACAACTATAAAAGTTAATATAGCTCATTTTTTTGGCAAAATGAAAAAAACGTTATACGCACCAACACTAACTGTTAGAATTTCGAATTTTTCACAATGTTTTGGTAGAATAACAAGTGACTATTGCCAAAGGTCTAGGTTTTTCCTTCAATTTTACCAGACCAAAATAGCCAATTTTATTTTGTATATATATTCCCTTTTGGTGTAAAACAGTGGATTCTGGATATCATCCCTTTTGCAAAAAAAGCACGCATTTTCTTCTTAAATAAGCTTTATTAGATTGAAACAAAATATTTAACATTTTTCAATATACTCTCTTTTTTTTTAACTCTACTTTATTCCCTCATAGTTATTTTATTCTTTTCATTGGAAATTTCAAAAAAGAAAAAAAAAAGACCTTCGATCCAATTCGGTATGAACAATGAAACCACCCAAGCTGATTCAAATAACAACGTTGTAGGTATTAATATTAATAGATGACAATTTTTATTGTAACTAATCACAATTTAATCATTAATTAATCACAATTTAATAGTAATATTAATTATTTAATGTTTATTTTGTAATCACAATTTGAGGTCGCACTTGCCTAACTGATAACAGACTTGCGCTATGCTCTGCCAGTGCTTCGTTCCGCTATTTTATTTGTGAACTACTTTTGAATTAGAAGTGGCAAATTCAAATTTTATATATGTGCCTTTTTAATATGAAAGTTGATGAATGTACCGGCAAAAAGGGCTGAGTTCCACTTTGCTGTAAAAGACCTATCGATAAATAAGGGAATATACACCATTTAGGTGGTTAAACCAATGTTTGTCTTTTTTAACAGTAGGTATAAACCACTTCGAAGAAAAAGAAATTCAGGGGTCGATAAGGGCTTACGTTATAGATCCTGAAAACGAGAAAAAAAAAAAAACTTTTTTTTTCCTAAAGTGGATATAATCCAAGTGGATATAATCCATTTTGAAAGTTAACTCCTCAAATGAAAACAGAAAAATAGGCCGAATTCTTCACGAAAATATCATGACATACAAAGATAACTAAACTACATAACAAAGTACATTAGTCAAATTTTAAAGAAGAAATGAAAGTGTGGAAATAGATGTTGATCGTTTCATCTGTCTACTTCCCTTCCATTACTTTTGAAAGATATGGCATGTGTCCAATTACTGGATCTAGAGATTGCGCCATTGAAATTTGTAGTGGAAGGTGAGTAAATTAAAAGGGTTTTTTGATCTTATTTGGAAACATCAATAAGGATCGATTAATCACCAAAACCATAGCTGCCGCAAATCATTTTAGAGCTATATGAAAATTAATATCGAGAGTAAACGGTCTTATCGAAAGTGTAATAACTGTCCAGATATGGAGTAAACTCCAGCTCCCATATTTGACTGTCTGGCAATAATCTTCTGAAAGTCGGTATATATATATATATATATATATATATATATATATATATATATATATATATATATACTGAACCGAACCTGTACAAGGACAAAATTGTGGAGATAAACAGAGCTGTGGTTTCTGTTTTTGGCACCTTTTGATCGAAACTCGGCGTAGACAGGACATCATCGTCATCTCATTGGGGGGGGGGGGGGGAGGCTGTGGCAGTTACCGTCTCCTTGATGAAAATCCATAGTTTTTTTTCTTCGTTAAGGCACTTCAGTGTTCACTTGAAATTTTTCGATTCAAATATAAAAATATCTTTTGTGAAGTTTCTGATTGTTCAAAGGGCGAAAAAATTCATCTGCGCATGTAAAATGTAATCTTCATCAAACATTTCGGACAAAATTGATTGGGACGTAATTTAAAGTTACAATAATACAAATTTAAGGGTTTTCATAACGCACCATCAGTGAAATTCAAAATATTTTCTTTAAAAAACTTTCTTTTGGAAAAAGGAGCGGAAGACCGAAAATTCGAAAAAAAAAAAAAAAATCTTGAGTATATTTTTCTACCAAAGCAAAAAAAAAAAACATGCAAGGAACACAAGCCAAGACTATTAACAATTGAACAAAGTACCTAACTGAGCTCAATAATATCAATTTTTTTCATAATATAAAGAAAATGATGAAGCGATTTTACAGTAACTAGAAACGAGCTGATGTGTGAATCACATGACTTCCTTTTACTCATTTCCCCATTACTGGCAATTTTAATGTGATTCAATAGTTAACTTTCTAAATATCACCAACAGTAGCTAAATTAAAACCAGATTTAAAAAAAAAATCGCCAAATTTGTTGCCAAGTTGGTGACAAAACTTGGCGACCAAAAGACTGGCGATATATTGCCAAGTGTCCGCCAAATTATAACACCACTTGAGTTTACATCGAAATTAACAATGATTTCCTCCAAAAAGGGGCAAAAGACCCCTTTAGAAACACCCGAATGCTACCAAAAGCGGAGGTGCACAATTACACCCCACTAGGAGTCTACGTACCAAATTTCAACTTTCTAGGGCTTACCGTTCTTGAGTTATGCGACATACATACGCACATACGTACATACAGACGTCACGAGAAAATTCGTTGTAATTAACTCGGGAATCGTCATTATGGATATTTCGCGTGTCTATTCGTTCTTAGCCACTTATCCACGTTTGGTCGAGTCGAAAAAAAAACTCAATGTTCATTCGGGGGTGAGTAAAATGGAAATTAAGGTCAATTTTTGAGTGAATTTTTTTTTTTTTTGCGAATACAATACTTCTTTTTTGTAAAATGAAGTAAAAATGGTGCAAATTCTTCATTTATTATTATTTTTTATTATTAATATTTTTAGTTTACTGAGCTTTGATGATAAATTAAAAAAAATAAGGTTAGTAAGGATTATTTATTTTTAAAAATTTTGTTTCAATTAATTAAAAAAAAAAAAAAATTCTAAAAGCACTTATTATCGGGAGCCCGTCGTAATCGCAAAAATTTAAGCCTCGAGAAAAAAAATTTCGCTTCAGGTTTTTTAACTTTCGGTGTTGTTCATATAAAATTCGAGAAATTTTCAGCTCGCGAAATCACAGATATCTTCATTTTCGCTAAAATAAGTGCTTTTACAGTATGTAACTTAATAGAAAACTGAAACATGTTAGAATTTTTGCAAAACAAAACATTCATCTTGGTGTACGGAAAATTACGCTTGCTTTTAGTGCTTTAATGAACCTATTGCTATATTGCAAGCAGGGGCAATTAATGGGGGGGGGGTGAAAAGTGCTATCTCGGTGCACCAATTTATCCTCTTCAGAGCAATTCCTTGTCGCAACAGGTTTCACAATGTGTCAAGGCAAGCGAGAGAGTCGCTTACTCAATGTGAATACCCGTAAATGTTTAGGTCAGACGATCTAGAAGAAGGTTTTTTTTTTTGAGACGCATAGAGAATCAGGTGTGTTAGGAATTGTTTTTCTTTTTCTCTCCCCCCCCCCTTCGTAGCTTGCTTCGTTGAACCGCGGTTTCCCTAACGTTAAAAAGTTAAGTAAATAATTTATTAGTTGCTAATTTTAATTCTGATGAGAAACGAATCTGTTTAACGGGAAAGAAAGATCCCCCCTGATAATATGGATTTTTTTTTTCCAATATCGTAGGAAAATGTCTTAAATAATACCATCCAGAACATTTTTGCTGGGATGCTTGTGATCCGAAAATTTTGGATTGCCGCTTCCGAAAATTTTGAGCTGACAACACATTCTAAAACTAAAAAATTAAAAAACACGTTTAAAATATTTTTTTTCAATGATTTTTATGCATATTTGAAGAGTTTTACGGGGGGGGGGGGGCGAGCTTCCTCATAGTTTTCGAAAATTTCATAGTCTTCAGAAAATTTTATTTAAATTCACTATCACCTCTGATTTTGTGTAAGTGTTGACTGACTGATTTATTCAAAATCGCCAGGGGGTCGTGGCACAAACTGCGCCATTGAAATTTTTAGGGGGGGGGTCTCATTTTTGGGAGAGGGGTCTTCGCGATATTTAGGGTAGTGCGCACTTGTCCTTTTGGGGATGGGCACCCCTGAAATCACGATGCCACTTATTCGATTCTCTATGTTTGAAGAACTATAGGATTGTCGGCATAGGGAGCTCTTTGCGTAGAAGACACACTTATCTTCTGTTACAGACCCTGTAGAGTGCCCTGTATTAACAAAATAAGAGCTACAGCTACGAATTGATAATATTTTTCAAGCAAGTTCCGATTATGACATCCAGAGGCTCTAGGCCAAGCACTTTTTAGGGCCCTTAGTTGAAAGAATGTTAACCATTTAGGGGTTCGTAAAATCATCAGCAATAGTGTAGTTTAGTCTATTCAAAAATCAGGCCCTGTTCGCGAGTTTTTCCCAGGGGAAACGGAAGAGGCTATCCAAAGGAAAAATAACCATGAGATTTTGGAATGAGATTGTTTCCTTCAGTCAAAAGTACTATTTTTAGTCACTGAAATTGATAACTAATTTATCAAAAGGGAACATATCTATTTTCAAAACTGTTTCGGAGGTGAAAAAAAAAGAATTAGGGTAAGAGAAAAGTAGTTCTATTATCTGTTTGTTGTCTATCCGGATTGTCGAACTCATTGAGAAAAGAGGAAGCGCGCGATCCTTTCGAGTTAGTTTAAAATTTGTGAATGGCAAGTGTTCCATTTTTTGCCATGAAAGTGCTTGTTTGAAATTCTGTAACTTTTGATTGGTTGAATAAAATGTAACAAAATAGCATATAAAATTGAAGGAAATTTAAAGCTCTACAACTTTGTTATCAAATGTTTGACAATAAGAGAGAATTTTTCCGAAAATCATCCGGGAAATTATTGGTAATTTGACAAATATGTGTAGAAACAGTTTCGTAGGAAGTTTATTTAGCTTGAAATTTTTTTTAACGCATTTTTTCCACCGTTTCCGACATTTTCTCGAAAAACCCAAAATTTTCTTCCCCCCTCCCTCCCACCTTTAGCTCATCCCCTAGGGGCGGGAAGTTTTAGTATGTTTACTTACTAACTACCCCTAACAATATTCTGAAGTCAAAAATTATCGCATATTCCATGCACGCTACAATGTGTTCATTGAATGGACTAATTTAACAATTTGTGGTTACCTAAAAGTGATACTCAGCCAACGAAGTGTAGTTCCAGTAGGCGCGCGTATCTGAGAGATATTGCATGACAGGCAATGTCGTTTTGTATATTGTAACGGATTCGCTGCGGCTTCCAACTTTCTCGAAAGGATGACACAGTTCTTGATTAAAAATACAGGAAATTTATTTACACTATGTACAGGAAAGAGCGTCAACAACTGCTAAATTAATCATCAGCAATTAAACCAATATCACTCAACACCGTAAACTCAACGTTTACACACGTATTTACTTCCAAATACGAAAACAACACAGCGAAATGCCTCGCAATAAACAGAGCTAATACACACTCTCAGTTCGAAATCCTCAATCGAAACTAACTCTTTATCACGCAGGACGCTTTTATAAACATCGAAGAATTTTCCACAACATTCTTACCTCTTCTCGAAATGCGTAGACCGTTATCAAATTTTATCAATGAAAAGAAAAGGAAATAGGGGATCGTATACTTTAGCTGAATGAAAAGGGAGTTGTATATTCATTACGGGAAACTATTTACAGGTTACGTTACTACAATAATTACTCTTTACAGGATTTGTAACAATATGTTATGTTTCCATATAAAGCTACGAATGCCTGACTTCATTTATTCTTCCTCCTCCCCAAGAGCTACTTTTAGTCATCATTGGAATTTTTCTAGCGTCAATAGGAGTTTGCACAGCTGCTGCTTGTATCTGAGAGATACAAAGGGACTGTGTTTGTTTGCATTGAATTTTCTATTAATATTATCATTTTTGGCTTAATATTATACGTTTTTTAGGAACGGCATTTAGCAATACGTTTGAATTGAACGGTGTACACTGTAGTAAAAACTCTTATAATAGCATAGAAAATTCAATGTAGCAAGAACTTACTTAAGCTTATCTCTCAGATACACTGCTTCATTTCCAGAATTAAACTGAACTAAACACAAAAATTGCTTCAAATCATAATCCAAAATCACAAGTGCACTAGATTCACGAGGCCCAGATGCAAAATAAGCCAAAAAATCATATTCATGGAATAGAATAGTGTGTCTGAAAATACACACGATGTTTCATGTTGGTATAGAGGCCGCGCCCACTAGAAGGTTAAAGTTTGAGTACGGAGAGATGGTGGATGAATTGGAAGTGAAACGGACCACTTCATTTTGTGATAGGTTTGGTAGAATCAGCGAGAAGGCTCAAAGTTAAGTCTCGGCAGTTAAGTCAGTGTTCTCGCTGATTTTACCTTTTAAAAAATGAAGTGGTCCCTTTCCGCTTCGAATTCACCCGCCATCTTTCCGTGGCCAAGCATTATTAATAATTTAAATGTTTCAACAAATGCATTTATTTTTAAAAACTTGGCTGATGATTGCGAATAGGTTAAGGTTTGATGATAAAAATGTGTTTTCTTGAGTAATTTAACACTTTTTGAGAAAAGAGAAAATTAATAAAAGAAAGACAAAAAGGTTTTTATTCTTATCACAAGAGGCGAAGACCAGTTTTTAAAACATTATGTACAAGTAAACACTTGACAACACTAGATGTCTCTAGAAGTCGTCGAAGATGTCGAGGGAGTCCTCGTGTATAATAGGACGGCCGAGGTTGTTGTCATCTCTTTCCGGATATTCCTCGAAATTCCGGGTATCCCCGTCATAACTCACTTCCGGAATAAGGGGCGGCTGAAGAAACACCATAGCCAGACAGACCAAACAGAAGATAGTTGAGAGAGAAAAAGGACATTAGGAACCATCACCAAATCAGGAAAATATGACATGCAACAGAACACTTAGAAAAGAAACAAGTATATTTATTATATATTTTAAGTCATAAGGACAGTATAAGAAACATGCAACGAAGCAACACGTAAGTTTTACGATTTTTTCCAAAAAATATTGATTTTTTTTCTGAAGACTAGCAAGTACAATGTATTGCAACGTTGTCCTTGAATCAGTTGCGTCACTACAGGTGACAAAGGGGGCTTTCCGCACCTGATGACACCCTGTTGAGGGTGACACCAGAAATATATTTAAGAGATAAACTAAATTTTTCAATTCTGAAATTTTCATCAAATGTATTTTCAATTTATTTATTCTTTCAATTGTTATATATTTTATTTTAAAACGCGCTGTGGCGTATAGTCACATATGCAAAAAATTGTTTCCCCATACTTTTTATACAAACCCTGTACTTATCCCAACGTTGAATCTACATGGAAGCGTTTCTGGGAGGCGTCTTTCTGAAAGACTTTCAAATGCCCCGTCAAAACCCGCTCCATCTCTGGAACGGTATCCTGCATAGTTTTAACTTTCGAGAAGAGTTAGAAGTCGCATGGTACTAAATCCGGTGAGTGAGGCGAATGTGGACTGACAGAAGCACTTATTTTGACCGAAAAACTCGAGAATCGGACGATTTTGCGAGTTTTTGGCTGATTACTGACTTGAAAACTGTCCGAAATCAGTTTAATTCACAGGCACAGAAATCATTTTGAAGCGAATTCATCAGTTCGAAATCCATGACACGTGATAGACTCGATAAACACAACTTTACTCTCGCGGTTCTGGCAGATAACTTGCAAATACAGTAGAACCTTCCTTAAGGGGCACCTCCGAATAAGGTACACCTCTATTTAAGGGAATTTTTTTCTGGTCCCAGTCCCTTTGAATAGGGACCTCCATGTATTTGCCTCTGATTAAAGAACACTCTATTTAAGGGACAGTCACAGAGAAAAAAAAAATATGTACAAGAGTGAACTTACTGGAAAATTACTTTGAATTTACTGGAAATTAATTGAGGAGAGTTTAAAATTAACATATGTTATAGAACACAAGTATATATTGTAAAAGTCTTGCTGAAAGTTACATGCACGATTTGCTCATCAAGATCTTAAAATTCAAGTAGGCTCAGGGCCAAAGGAGAGGGCAGAAACGGACTAGCGTTTTGTATAATAATTGAAATGTGAACACTAATTGTAATTCACAATGTCTTGCATTGTAAATTACGTGACACGAAGCAAATTCATGCCATGAATGCTGCAAAATTTTGGACTTGCCAAATTTTTGACTCAATTATAATTAATAAAATAATAAAAACTTAAAAAAATTATTAAGTGTGAATTTTATTTAGTTGTGTATGAAAAATGTAAAGTCTTTTAATCGTAACCGTTAATAGTTTAAGTTCATAAAAAAATTATATTGAGTTAACACATTGCATGCATAAACTAAAATACCACTGAAGAAGAGATATCTCTATTTAAGGGACAAAATTTCTGGTCCCATTAGTGTCCCTTATTGAGAGGTTCTACAACATATGTGTCCAAACTTGACGCAGTCTGTCTCAGCTGAACATGTTTCCTACAAATAACATCACAGGGAAGTAGCTTCCGCAGTTGCTGCTATAAATATTCATTCACCGTGCTTTTTGATCATCCCTCGTATGTCTTATATCCCCCTGAGCCCTTTGCCTTTTATCTCAGAAAAAAATGTTGGTATTGGAAGGGGTGAAGAAAAAAGATAAGGGTTTTTTTTTTTTTTTTTCCATTTCCAAGATTGCGGTACCAGTTCAGTTTCAGCTATTTTCTTTAAAATGAATACTACCATTAACATCTTGAACCACGTGATGCTGTACAGCTCAAAAATCAGGGTAGTTTCGGTGTAAATTACTCTGCCTGAAGATTAACTACGCTAACATTTTCTACTCGATCACCTGAATAAACTGATTATGAGATTGGCGAATCGGATGCGTTTTAGTTCACGTGACTGGCCGAAATTGACAGGGGAAGAAGTGTAACGAAAATAATACAGACTGTTATGACAATAAGAATAACTTGCAAATCAAGTTTGAATTCAAATCTCAAAAAATATACACACCTCGATTTTTTTGTAATAAATGTCATCCCATATTATGTTTTTAAACCATCGATGCCTTTTCACATCATCAGCACCATGCTAGAAAAGAGGATTGAACGTTATACATCAAATACATCAAACTAATTATAGACAAAAAGAAGTATTTCATATAGACTTATACTGCAAAGAAAGTTATTAAAAAACTAATGAAATAATTAAATATTAAAAAGTTATACTTTTTAAATTTATATTTTCTTCATGAATTTTATGTTTAAATGAAAAGGAAAGTTTGTCATGCGAAAGAAATTTTACGCGCTATGCATAACACCGTGCTGTTCGCTTTGCACCGAAGTTTCTATTTCATAAGGCAAAAGAGAATATTAAGAGCATCAGTCACATCCACACCATCAGTCACAATCGCTATTCAAGTTGACACTGGCTTTAGCTCCACTTTTTCGCACCAAATTTGGCGAAATATTGCTAAGTCGTCCCCAATTTGTGACGTCACTTCAATTTGCATTCTGTTCCATTGCTTTCTATTTCTGTTGAAAATTTAGCACCAACGCACCAAAAGTACTACTTCAAACAAAAACAGAACAACAAAAGGTGCAATACAATTCCAACCTCAACAAGGAACCACATGAATGGTGTAATAATAATGAAAAAAGCCGAAATAGGTAGTAATCGGAAGAGCAAAGTCTTCTAAAGAGTATTTTCTGGAAAAAACTTGAAAATTTTAGGTACCTAAAAATTAACAAAGTTATGTTATGCCCGGTATATCGGACATCCATTTTGAAATATTTATTTCAGCTAAGAAAACAATGAAAAGTTATGCAAATTTCATAACAAAATGTTCACCGACCGATAGTAAATCTCTAAATATTTTAAATGATAAACAAAAGATCATATGAGGCAGGGAGAAGCAAAGGGATGTATGTAAGAGGACATTTTTCAAGTTTTGAGTAAATTGCGTTTAAAGTTCCCGGTCATAGTTTCATTGAAAAGTTTTTTTTTAATCGTATAGCAGCACCTACCAGGGCTATTAGTACAGTTAACTCAATATTATTGGCGGTCGGATCCACGGGACTTTTCACATTTTTTTTAACTGTAATTAAATGTTTTTAAAACTTATGATTGTGTTATTGTTCGTTTGGGAATTGGATTGGCGGGAAGCTTTTCAAAGTGAAGTGGTTGCTTGGCGAGCAAAAAGCTTCCCGCCAAACAAGATAAACAATTCAAAAAAAATTTTTCTATCCATATTTCTGAGGAGTTGAAGGTGGGAGGAGGTTCTAACGGAAGTAGCTGTGATGAAAAAGGAGAAGAGGGAGGATGATAGTTTGGCAGATACTTGGCGGGCAAACTAGATATCATAACTTTTTATGGCTGAGGGTTTTTGGGTTTAGGATGCAGGTTTTCTTTTTTGTGCGGAAAAGTTAAAGGTTTTCTTGGCGGGGAAATTTTTACAACAGGGTTGTTTTTGATGAGATATCACATCTTTTTGCATTGATATTATTACTTTGTCTGTATTTTTAGAATTGAGAACTTCAAGTCATAAAATTTTCATTTGAAACAACGCTGTTTTGTGTTTTTAAGGAACAATAATGGCTAGCCTAATTTTACGTCAAGTTATTTTCTGACTATTAAGATTCTATGTTCATTTTGATTATTGGGCGGTTTAAATTTTATTGCAATTCTTGTATCATCTCTGTTGCAAAGAAAACTTCTTGGATAATAAAATACTATAGTTTAAATTATATTGTTTTCGAGTATTTTACAACTTCGCAATAAATTCTATTACAGTTTCTTTATTTGACAGATTATTCATCATTTTCATTTAAATGTTTTACAGCTTGAGGGCTATTTTAATCTAGCTTTTCACTTTTTGTTTAATTACATTTTTTCTTAAATCGTGGATTATTTTACGTTTTATGGAATAATTTTAATTGTTTGGTGATTTATCTCTTTCTTGATAGAAGTCTTTGTCTTGTTTAATACCTAGTTTTGTTTAAAAGTTCATTTAAAAAACGAAATAACGCATGTTATCACCAAGTAAAAAAAAAAAAAAAAAACTAAGCCATTAAATATTTTAAATTTGAATGTGTCAGAAAATCTATACAACTTTACTCGATGTCAAATCGCGGACATCCCAAATTTGCCATAGCGAATGCGCATGTTGCGCGCGGACTAAGTTCATTAAAAGTCTTGCTTAAATTAATTACAAAAATTTTTTCAGCTAACAAATTACTGCAAAGCACGGATATCCACACACGTATTTCATATATTTTCAATTCATTATGTGTTGTTTGTGAAAAATCCATTAATTTAGATAATAAGCAAACCATTAAAAAAGTGCTATTTTTCGCTTTCAATTAAAATGTTATATGTGCCGTATTCATTTGTGTACAGTTTCATATAATTTGTCACATAAAATATTGTAATGGTTTAACCCCAGTTTCGCGTCGTCATTTAAAATTTCTTCCCTCCATAAATATATCAAAACTGAAAAACAGGGGGAAGGAAATTTCGTATCGGCAAAAATATGGGGGGGGGAGGGGACAGCATTCTAATCTCATTCATTAATTTGTTTCTCTGCTTAAGTATAAACAAACAACATAGAATCTGAAAACAGAAAGCCCAATGAGCTAACAAACTACATGGAATCTCAAAACAGAAAGCCCAATGAGCTAAGTCTGCGCGCATGCGCAGTCGCTGTGGCAAATTTGTGATATCCGCGATTTAACGTCTAGTTGCAACTGTTGGATATGTTTTAGTCTTGATTGAATTTCATTTCCTAAGACAACTTTGGAATAACTGTTAGATCTATTTTAACCTTGCAATTGCAGTCCGAGATAAACAAACCCTATGAGCTGAGAGTAAGTACATAAGAATTTAGGGAAAATTAGTGATTTTCAAACTTCAATTACTCCGGCCCATGATGTCCCTGGGGGTTGAATTTTTGTATGTGTACTCAATGCCCCCCAAGAATATGTATACAAATAATCATTACCGTAGCCCCCCGGGGGGCTGTGATAGAACCCCGGGAAGGTATAGAACAAGGAATGTGTGTGCGAAATTTCAGCTTGATTCCTTTTTTCGTCTGGGCTGTAGCCCTGTCAAAGAAAGCGAAAACTTTTTTGAACAGCGATTTTATAACTTTAATACCTCCTCCCCTGATGGCGCAGGGGATTGTATTTTGGTTTACGGCGTCAGGGGCCACTAGAGATTGAGTGTACCAAAAATCAACTCCGGGGATCTTCATGGGGCTGAGATACAGAGGGGTGAAAAACCCAAAAAACCCCAACTTGTTCTGTCGTGTAATCTTGTTCTTGGTCGCTTTTATTTTCTTTCGTCTTTGGCGGTGGATTTGCTTCTGTTGGCTGCTGACGTTTGGTTTCCTTGGCGGGGCCGGACGCTCAAGCGTACCGTGATTAAATACAATTCGACTAGTCCACGTTTTCCGATATTTTCAGGTACTGCAGTAAAATATTTGTAAAATTTGAGACTTGCAGATCAGTTGGAGGTGGTAAAGATTCTTCATCATTATCTTCATCAGAATTTGCATAAGCAGGCTCTCCACGAAGATCTTGCTCAATCGCTTCGTAGTACAGGGATTCACATATCATTTTCCTCAATATTCGAGTAATCTTTTATTTCCACTCAGTCCACATCAACAAATATTTAAAAAAGTTCCCATTCGTCGGTCATTTTAGCTTTGTTATCATTGCTGTTTAGAAACCCAAAGCCCTTAAAGCAGTTTCAACCATTGTCCGTTTTCCACAGGAAGGCACTTGACTCCTCCTTCGTCACGTCGTATCCGATGATTCTATTTCGTTGTTTTCGACAGAAGGTATATTCGAATCGTAGCCTTTTGTCGTAAAAGAAGCAGTTTTTTAAATGTAAGAATAACTAAAACGACAACAGACAAATGAACAAGTCATGTAAAGGACACTAAGACTTTTTTGCACATTAAAATGCACGTCCAAGTTAAAGCTGTCTGGTTGTCTCATTTAGAAGCGCATGGATTGCTTACCGAGCACCCCCGGCAATATACTGTTTCTGCCGTATGCAAAATCATTTCAGTTCGTATTGCTTTTAATCATTTTTGTTTCCACCATACAATTTTCATGTCATTAACTAAATGATTGTGAACTTGGAGCCAATTTTAATATGGTGAAATCTGTTTTTAACCCAAAACTTCCTTCCATACCAAGTTGCGATTCACGATTTTATTCCAATCGAGATTTTCAGTACTTTTAGTGTAATTGGTCGCTTTACGCCAGAAGATGCTACATTAGGGTGTATCTTATGATGCACTTTTTAAAAAAGTTTGGAATTTCTTATGGGGCACCCCTTTATTTGCTTCCTTTTGATGAAAAAATATACACATAAAAGTTTCATAGAATTTGAATATAATTTAAGGGGTGCTACCAGTGATTAAAATTACATTAATTGTGAAATAAATGGTGTAAAAATCAACTCCCCAATATACCTTGTCACATTTTTAATCAGCATGAAATTAGTTTGGTTGGGTTTAACATAACACAAATACCTATTTCTTATATATACAAGAAAACAATAACATTTCAATTGTAGTCATTTTATGTAATAATGTCAAAAAAGCTTCCGAAAGTTCGGTAATGCCATTCATATTACAGGCTTACACTTCGGTCTTTTACATTCAGCAGTATTGTCATTTTTCTCTTTGTTACTTCCATGTGACAATACAAACTTTTCACTGATTGCTCTTATTATCCAGACTAAATAAATAAATTTAAAAAAAATAAAAAGAGAGAGAGAGTTGACAAATTTTGCAGCAGTGGTAGCACCCTCTAAATATTATTCAATTTTTATTTTTCAGATATGAGAACTTTTTTTTCATCCAAAGGAACAAAATGAGAGGGTGCCTCATGAAAAAATAACACCTTTAAAAATAAGACGCACCCTAATGCTACATACAGCATGCTATCCACAAAAAAGCTGATGATCCACAAACCACTCCAACAGATTATAACAACAACAACAGTCAACAAAATATAAAAAGTCTCAAGACGTATGTTTTTTTGAAATAAAATTTCGCCTGATTTAAAAAACATGTTAAACTATTTGAAGTGTAATAAAGAAAAATAAATAAATACACTGCTCGACATTGAAAATGCAACACCAAGAAAGAGTGTTCAGAAATTTATGCAAATTTTAGAGTCGACGTACATCACTGAGTTATGTAAATGATGTGAAATGCGCAGCTCTCCGACGCTCGTGAAGTAAGATATAAGGGAAGGAACTTGCAGAATGGGCAATATTCGTGTCATTTGTGACTGGAGAATTATCGAAGAAATTTTATTTTGTCTTGGAGGATACTTGTAACACGAGAGAATGCAGGCCGTCAACAAAGGCACTTCGAGCAGATAGACGATTTTACGAGGGGTATGGTGATCGGACTGAGAAGGGGAGGTTGGTCCGTACGTCAAATCGCAGCGGATACCCACATGGATGCGAGCACGGTGCATCGGCTGAGCCGAAGATGGTTGGAACAACGAAATGTGGCAAGATTGAGGGGTGCAGAGGCAGCCAGAGTGACGTCAGAACGCATGGATCGACGCATCAACCGCCAAGCTGTAGCACACCCACAAGTCACTTGTTCCTCGATTCTGCAGCAGATGCAAGATACCCTGAATGCTCCCGTGTCAACCAGAACCATTTCCCGTCGTTTGGTTGCACGTGGTCTGCAATCACAGCGTTCGCTAAGAAGACTGCCATTGACCCCACAACATAGACAGCAACGTTTAGTATGATGCCGGACTAGAGCGACGTGGATGACAGAATGGCGAAATGTCGTGTTCGCAGATGAATCCCGCTTCTGTTTATCCAGTGATAGTCGCCGCATACGTGTGTGGCGTCGACGTGGAGATAGATCTAATCCCGCAGTAACTGTGGAACGTCCCACCGCACGACAACGTGGCATAACGGTTTGGGGCGCAATTGCGTACAATTCCATATCACCTCTAGTTCGTATTCAGGGCATTATGACGGCCCAACGATACTTGGATAATGTGCTGCGGCGGATCCCTTACCTTCAAGGGCTACCTACTACAATTTTTCAGCAGGATAACGGATAGCCACACAGTGTTCGCATCTTCCAACATGCTCTCCAAGACACACAGATGCTTCCCAGGCCACCATACTCTCCTGACCTGTCACCAATTGAACATGTGTGAGATGTGATTGGACGCCGTTTGCAGAGTTTGTCCCTGCCTCGTTCAGAAGACGAACTGTGGCAAATGGTTGAAAGGGGGAATGGAGAGCCATCCCTCTGGACACCATCCGCACTCTTATTGACTCTATGCCTAGACGTGTTTCTTCGTGTATCGCTGTCCGCGGTGGTTCTACTGAGCCGACGCCGTTCTCGCTCTGTATTCTGCCTTTCATTTTGAAATTAAGATCATTTATTATTCCTTGCTGTCTCTGTCTTTTTTTCCTAATTTCATCACTTTCTGACCACTCCTTCTTGGTGTTGCATTTTCAATGTCGAGCAGTGTAAAATAAAATAAGACGGTCAAGCAATAGTTTTGCTTTTTTTTTTTTAAATAAAAAAGGGCCTTAGATCTTTTTACATAATGTTTTGAATTTATTTTTAGCCAAGTGTGATTGAAATTAGCCAAAGTGGCTAATATCAGCCAACCCTAAGCAAGTTTAAAATTTTAAAGCGAGAAGAGACAAATTTTCATTGTTATGGTTGCAAATCGTCTGCCTTATGTGTCAATTCACAATTTTTTTCAAGGCTTAACTTAATTGGACTTTATATTAAAAAACTGTTTTTATTTCGTAAAAAAAGAAATTGCGTTTTTACAGAAAAAACAGTGATGTAGATGAACTTAGAATGCAAAACTAGTATTAAATCCAAAGCTTCATCCAAATCGTTAGAACAGTTTCCTATTTTTTTTATATATATATATATATATATATATATATAAAATAGGATATATTTAGTCACAGGAATTGCTCGTTTTAAAGATATAAGATTAAATGATTAGCAACTGTTCAAAGTTCATGTCCAGTACACCAGACACCAAGTCTGAATGGGTTCAAGGAAAAGAGTTCAAAAATGAATTTCTAACGCGCGGGTGAGAATAATATATATTACCTAAACTGAAATAGTTTACCAGAATTTAGTTTACTTTTCTATAAGCTTAATAAATGAAATTGCTGTGAAAAGTAATTCGGAAACAAGAATTTCGAAAATTTCACGTATCCATTATGGATTCATTACAGAATATTTTTGATTCGACGGTATTGTAAAAATCTTACCTTCATGTTTCCCAGCCTTTTTGCTCTGTCAGGTACAAGTAGTTTTTTGATTAGATCTCTGAAAACGGGACAAAGAAACTGAGAACTTGATAAATTTAATTCAAAAATTTAACTATATGTTTTATATGTTTTGTTTTATATTTGGAACAGAATGGTATAAACTAAGTTACTGGTTAGCGTAACAGATATAGGGGCATTAACTAGTATTTTACGCCCCTATAAGATAACCTAACCTTTGAAAATCGGAAAGAGGCCATTCGATGAAAAAGCTACATTTTTTCAGAGCGTGACCGAACAAAATTTTTTTTTCTTAAGAAATCACATACATTTGCAATTTCTTTAGAAACAACATTTTGTTCATTACTTTTTTAAAGTAGTACAAATGAAATATATGTGCTGCCACGTGGGGGAAAACATGTCCCTTTTTTCCATGGAATGGCCCAAATACGCCTCATAAGTCAAAACGCATTTTCAACCTTTTCACTTTAAAAAGTTAGCATCAAGCAAGATTGTAAATTGGAGGAAAGCATTTGGGTGTTTCTGAAAAAATATTACGTTTGAATGTTTTACCTAAAAGAAAAAAAAATCATTCGCCATACATTCAAAAAGTTAAAAATTAAAATGCTACACAACTGCTCTTTCCCTGCTATTATCCATTTCATTCTTAGAAAGTTAGCTTTTATTTTTCTTTCTGGAATTGATTACTTTTACGTTCCTTATTGTTCTCGTACATTTTGCTTCTCCAAAAAAAATTTCACTCCTCTAAAAACCATTAAAAATATTTTAACACCTTGGAAAATAAAATTAAAAAAAAATCCTAGTTACATCTCTGAACTTGAAATAATTTATAACTTTAACCATGCGATTGTAGCAAGAACATAAACTTGTTCCAGTAGATTAACTGTTACAAAAAAAGAATTTTCTAGTTTGGTCTCATTCATTTTGTACAAGTTAATTTTTCTCAATCAAAGGGACTTCATTTTTTAAAAAAAACCCTAAGTGTCGAAACAATACCACACAAGTTTTGACAAATTTGATCTGTCGACTTAAATGACGAAATAACTCACTTGGCTACAGGATCAATGTGTCGAGGCCAGTCAATTTTCCCAGCCAGTATTTTTTCGTAAATTGCAAAGGGGTTGTCATCAAAGAAAGGAGGAAACCTGAAAAAAAAAAAAAAAAAAAAACACTTTAATATAACATGCGATCAAAAGTGAAATTATTTCCGAAAATTGATGGCTTAGATTTTTTTTTTTGAATCGATTGTTGTTCGCTATAAAGCGATCAAAAATGGTATGATGTGCTTGGATAGCGGAAAAAAATAAGAAAATTTGTTCTACACAAATAGTTAACATATAAAATATATGAAAAGGAATTAACGCAACCAAAAGTTTCCGATTAGAGGGGGGGGGGGGGGGGTAGCAGTATTTTACATATTTGTACATTAACATACTAGGACTGGCAAAATGTCTTAAAACCAAAGGTTCTGATTTGTTAGAGCCCTCTCTCTTGCCGCACCCCTGTGAAATAGACTAGCATGACGTTTATCGATCTTTTATCATTAATGGGATGGTTTCCTTCTTCTTTCAGTCAAAAGTTCTACTTTTAGTCATTGAAATGGATAGAATGAGCAAAAAAAAGAAAAACATGGACCCAGAAAATACTTTCATTTTCCCAACAGTTTTTTTTAAATTAAATATTTTAAATGTCCGATTTTCCAAACAAGGCGTGGCTTTATGACGTCACAAATGATGCACTTAGCCGCATCTTTTTACTACGTTTCCACGTTATGACAATTAAAGCGAATTACAATTGCGCTCTACGCTTGCTACCAACCATATCGTTGCCAATACACGTGAGTAAAGATGCGAATTAAATATTTTGGACTGTGAATGGCATTTCATCATTTGTGATGTCATCGGCAGAAGCGTTAAACGATGAAAGAACATCGAGGTAAGTTAAGTAATTTTTAAAAAATATTAAACTCAAAGAAATTATTTAAAAAATGGTCAGATTCTATGTTTTTAAGCATGCTCTTTCCGAAAAAAAATACTTTTAAAATTTTGGAAACGACCCTATTGTAGAGCCCATCAAGCAAAACTATGAGTATGACTTAGTGCTATCATTTCGAAATCTTCTTACGCAACTAGATAGAATAAGTTGTCGAATTATCATAAGTTACATTTTAACATTAATAAAGAGAAGTTATGCAATGGAACTTTTACAAGAAAGGTAGCCTTGGTTTTGAAATGATTGACAAAAAATAAACAATAGTTTTCTGTACATAAATTGCAGGGTTTTCGTTATGTCTGCTAAAACTTGCCCACGGAGAGATGGCGCGTGAAGTGGAAGCGAAAACGGACCGCTTCATTTTGTAAAAGGTAAAATAAACGAGAACATGCAAGCAGTCAAGACACGCATTCCCACTGATTCTTCTCGTTACAAAATGAAGCGGTCCGTTTTCGCTTCAAGTTCATCCGCCATCTCTCCGTGGTCAATCGATACCAGATATTTTTCTGTCCTGATCGTGACATCAGAATCTACTTATCTCCATGTTTCGAAACGTATCTAACTGAAGCTGAATTTGGGAATAAAATAACCTTTAAGTATTTGAAAAACGCATGTTTATCTATATTTTTTTCATTCGCCAATTGTTAAGTGCTCTTTTCAGTTTAGTTCCATCTTGAAAGAAAGCTCACTTTCCGGAAAACTCCTATCTTTGCCGTTGTTAAAAAATGGGTTTTTCCCGAAAGTTTAAAAGTATTTTTCTTAGAAAGAGCTTGTTTAAAAACATAGAATTTAACCATTTTTTAAATAATTTAAAAAAGTTTAATATTTTTTAACAATTATTTTCATCGATGCGCAGATTAAATTTCATTTTTTACGCTTCTGCACATGACACCACAAGTGATGAAATGCCAGTAGTACTGAGTGCAATATTGAATTCGTGTTTTTATATTCACATGTACTGGTAACGTGGTTGACAGCAAGCGTAGAGCGAAATATTTATTTCTCATCTTTATTCTCATGTGCTGGCAACGCGGTTTTCAGCAAAGGGTTAATAAATAGGCGCCGAAGTACATGACTTGTGACGTCATTAAAACCCCTGCCCTTTTTTTTTTCCAAAATCGGACATTTTAAAAAATTAAATAAAAAATAACTGTTGGGAAAAGAAAACTTTTTTCAGCTCCATCTTATTATTATTATTGCTAATTCAATCAATTTTAGTGACTAAAAGTAGTACTTTTGACTGAAAGAAACACCCCTATTATCATGAATTAATAAACGAAAAACTTAAAATAATTTTGCCTTTTGATTTGAATGCATAATCTATATGAATACAAAAAAATAACATGCTTTTATGGGACCCGAAATAAAAAGGGAAATCACTACGCTGCAATTCATAAAAGATTACTATACATAAAGATAGAATTTCTTTACTCACCCTGCTAACATTTCGTAAATTAGGATGCCTAAAGCCCACCAATCGACAGCTTTGTTGTGTCCTTTACTTTGAATTATTTCAGGGGCCAAGTACTCGGGGGTTCCACATAGCGTCCACGTTCTAGAAAAATAAATCAATAATAATAATAAAGAAAAATAAAATAAATAAAAACATTTTTGTGCAAATTTACTTCAACAAATTCATGTGGAAGACCGACCGGAATTTCCTCTGCTGAGATAAACGAAATTTAAGATCAAACAGAAAAATATTTTGAAGTTTTTACCTCAATTAAGAGAAAAATTTAAAAGGAGGAAGTCATTGCGTAGTTTTCTTTCTGTCAAATGAAATAGAAAGACTTTTGGAAAAATATTTTAGTTGAAGCTTCTTTTGCAACAGTGAGCAAAAACACATTTCAATCTCAGAGTTTGTAACTAGTTCTCTTTCAGTCAAATAATATTCGCACACATTTCACTAAAGACAACATATTAGTGTAACTAACTTAAACTAATATCTTACTTTAAAGCCAACCTAAAAAAAATGTTTAAAAGTAATACAGTAGAGTCTTGAAAACTCAGCACTCGATAACCCAGCTGAATCCAGAAAACTCGGCAGGCAGGACGAAAAACTCCGTGTGAAAAACTTGTTGGGCACCGATCACTTTATGACACTATGCCGAGTTCAAGGGGCTCTAATGTATTACGAAATACAAACATTCAAATCACATTACTGAGGAGACATTCAGAAAGTTTTAAGAGCTTCTGAATATATAGTTATTCCACAAAAGCAACGGTACATGTTTCGGGGCTTCAAGGAACCTCTTTTTTTTCAACGCAGTCATCCGACGAAAGGATTTTTCCAGAAATTTATTGCTTAACATGTTTTTCTGACGTGGAATTACGTAAGAAATTTCGGTTCAAGGCTTCACTTTGACTTGGTTGTTTAGTTAATTCGTCTATTTCTACTACTTAAATTACCTATTATTTTATTTCGCTTTTTTTTTTTGTTGGTTCAGAATCATACATTCAGAAGCTTACATCTTTCTGCATTGGAAGAAATGTACCTTGAAACCTAAAAACAAATATCTGCATTTTCTTTTTATTACTTATTTTTTGCTAATTTGTGCTTTGAACATTGATACTAATAGTACAAAAAAAAAAAAGTTTAAAGACAGAATTCATTCAATTTTGTTTCTGTTCCTCCACCCCATTCCCCCCCCTAAAATGTAGGTTTTACCTTTGTCATTATGTTTGTCGTCAAAGTTACTGAAACAAATATTTTATTAGTGGAGAATAGTTTTACAAACATCTGGATACTCATTTCGGTTTTGATAATAAAAGTATTTAAAATGCGCTTTCTGGTCTGTAGATTATTATTAAAGAGAAAATGACTTGGAAAATATATTACAAAGGTCTGAGGCTTTAGTACGTCATTATGAAAAAATAGGTACATTATGCTGGATTTTTCATTTTATGGATATTAATTTTTATTATTTTTGTTATACATATGCGTTCTTGTCCTTGAATAGCACAAAACACAAGTTTTTATGATTTTCAAAAATAACATTATGAAAAATAAATGAAGAAAAAATCATAATATGCTTTTATGCAAAAAAAATCAAAAAAAAAAAAAATCTTTACACTATCTCATAGATGTGGTGTTTTACTCGTCAGAAGAATTAAACTTTTGCATTCAAGCGTTTTGCATTGTAAACATGACATTATACTGCCATGGAAAGGAAAAGCGTAGTAATTAAAAAAATTTCATTTTTAACTTTGTGGCATTTTTGATATCTATTGGACTTTAACTTTACTGTACAAGCTTGCTTATTTGAACTAGGCTGAAAATAAAATGACAAAAAAAGTCTAATTCCATCATTTCTTTATTGTTGCTAAGGTATCTAAAACGCGTTTCTCCAAATATTTCAAAACCTCATTTGCTGTACTTTACCTTGCCAAGAAAGTATATGTACATCACTTACGGTACTGTTTCAGTTGTATGTATATTAATAAATAATACAAAAATTGTTCAAAACTTTCCAGTGTTAATAAATTGTTTCGAGTGCATAAGAAACATAATAGTGTGATTACATACATTCCAATTCATCAACAGCGCCCGATTAGCCTCTATAGTTAAGCTCACGACCAAACGGCACGACCTTGAGGGTCACGGATTTTGATAAAATTCTAGCTATAGGTCCATTCCCACTACATATGACAGCAGGTAAAGTGGTTTGACTGCATAGGCCCTAGTTTCTCTGCAACTAGGTTCCAAAGTCGCTAATTAGGCCATAGAAATGAACGTAAGTTGTTTAAATAGTTGAAACGATCTTGTATTTTTGTTCTTTTGTGCGCCACGTCTAATAAATGTCTAATAAATCAGAGCTTTTGTTCTTCTCCCATTTTTTGCTTTTCAATGTGGGATATCTTTCATAGCAGGCGATAGATATCCAGTTAAAGTAAATGTTTTTATTAGCAAACAACAAATACTTTTTACTCGCAGAAGATCAATATAAAACAAAAGTGTCCTGTTGTTATGCTATTTTGACATTCAAGTTCTTGAAATTAAAAACAGTAGCGAATTTGAATTGGAGAACGGCTTATTAAAAATTAGAATTCAACGTAATTAATTCAAAGGTAAGCATGCAAACGGCTCATACTGCAGTACAATAGTAGAAAACGCGATAAAAATGGTAATATTAAAGGTAACTCCATTGCATTTCTGGGTTCTAATTATCAACTTAGGACCCCTATTGCAGTCGAACTAGGGCCTATGCAGTCAAACCGCTATACCTGAGCTCATATCTAGTCGGAACTGACCTATAGCTAGAATTGTGTCCAAATCCGTGACCCTCAAGGTCGTGCCGTTTGGTAGTCAGCCTTATTTTTGGGGCCCCCGTTTTTACTTCGGAATTTTTTTCTATATCCTACTAACACATTAAACATAAGTCATTAATGTGACAAATAATATTTGCAAAAGCTACCCAGTAGAATTAAGATTAAAACTTATTCTCCCCCCCCCCCCCACCCAAGCATATAAAAGTTTGTATACATTATATTTGGATTGATTGCCATTCAATAATTAGTTGTTGAATCATAATTATTGCTGTTGAATCTCCATAGAACTAATTAAATGCTATAAAAGTATAACTGTAACCAAGTTAGGCCAAAACCCTCATTTAAAAATAAATAGTAGGGGCCACATTTTATGAAAATTATCCCGCTTTGTCCTTAGTTTTTAAAATTTCTCTAACTTTTTTTGCTGAGCATTTTTTGTTGAATATTTACATTATCTCTAAACATGCATTTGAAAGAAGAGTCTGGAAGTTTTAATTAGTTTTTTTTATATATAATCTTTTTTGTGCCCCCTTGAATATTCTTCTCCAGGTTCCCAAGCTTCTGTTTACTACTCACGTTACAAAAAAAATCACGTCATCAATTTAAGGTGAAATTACGTAAATATCTCTCACATGCTTGGGAATAAGAATTTCGATCTTTGCTCACATATATAAAAGGGATTCCTATAGCTAAGGTACATAAATGAGTAATTTGCACCAGCAGAGAAGTAGCCAATTTATTCAAATTACGCTTCCACTGGCACTAAAATTAAATCGCTTCTTTGGTTCCAATCAAGAAAGTTGACTCCTTCATCTTAAACCGAAGGCAGAACTGGTGACAATGAATCCCAGGTCCGTAAAAGAAGATTGCTTTAGTTGATGGAATTACTGTTGAGTGCATTCCTTTGTCCTTTGCGCAGCTAAGTGTTTTTAAAGTTTCAAAGCGCCAGAAATTTCGCTAGCAGTGTCAAGTTTAATTACAGCATCATAATCATTTGCAGTGTTTCAGGTTTTGGCTATAAAAATACGAATCAGAAAGGTTTCTTTTAATGTTAACTATGTATTACAGTGGAAAGATCCTTCGAACTGGTCTTAGGTTTATTGAGAAAAAATGCTCCAGATGCGCAGACGATCTACAAAAAACTGCGCATTTCATTCACAAAGAGAAATTCTTCAAATCTCTAGAACTTCTTCATTATCTTAGTATGAAAATAGTTAGCATTATTGATAACTGATATTTTCAGAATACTAAAACTTTTTATTTCCTTATATTGCTTGATGTTAATTAATGTGTCCCGTGAATCTATCATTCAACGAGTTTTTGACTTGATTTGTACTTTAATAGTAAAGTACATAATTTTTTTTTTTTTTTTTAATTATTACAAGTTAAGATGAAAGTTGATGAAGCTAAAAAACGAAAAAGTATTCAAAAATTAAATCTAATTTTTATTCACACTTCTTTACGGAATAATTGA